>NC_090737.1:66743790-66751290 GCF_036898095.1 Palaemon carinicauda
CGCTTGAATTTTGTCTCAAATGAAACAGTATCTGAACTCCTAACCATTCCGTTTTTTCTCTGATGAAGCTTAAGCTTCCAAATTTAAAAAGGGGTTGATAGTGAACTTCCAAACTAGCCTCATTTTTGCAATGCAGCTTAGGACATGAAGCTTACTCACTCCCTAAGAAGTTCCATATTTGGAGAATGAATTGGTCCCTAAATCCAGTTCATTGGGAACCGCATCCCTCTCCACAAAAGGACGAAGTCTCTTTGTTCCATCATTCTCTCCTTGCTAAAGCTTCCTATGTGCTTCCACCTAGGTTGTCCATGGCTTGTGCATGTTACTGTACGTTTGTAATTAATGGACAATGTCTTAGTAGCATTCAAAAATTGAAGAGAGTTTCTTTCCGGACAGATTGTCCTGCAGATAGTATTCTGGATAATAGCAGATATACATTTACTTTTTACATTTATTATTTGGTGTTGACATGTGTTTCCGATCACTTTGCGACCCTTTTTCAGGACTACATTGAGTTTGGAACTACAATTAATTAGGAAGGCTTTAGTAGTGAAAATTTTTTATAAAAATATTTGGAAATTCTGAAAATATTCAATAAAAATTGATTTATGAAAACATTAGAGTCCTTGAAATATGAATACAAAATTTTAAGATATTTTTTTAAATACATAAATGATCTTTCAAAAGGCTTCACAGAGTTTCATATTGCTCCCGATTCCATCCTTTGCAATTAGAACGTCGTCGATTCCTTAAGAACGCCATATCTTCTTCAAAGCAGACTAAATTGCGAAGCTTATACGCTCCCGCAGAAATTTGGTTTGTGATCTGCATTGATCTTGGACAGGCACCTTTGCTTATGACAGATTTTGGTCTCCATGCTCCTGCATTTTTCTCTGCAATGAAACACTTTTTGAATTCCTATATATGCTGATTTTTCTACTTTCTCTGATGCAGTTCAAGCTTCCAAGGTTGCAAAGTGGTTGATGCTAAGCTTTCAAAACTGGCCTTATTTGTGTAACGTAGCTTAGGATTTGAAGGTTATTCACTCCCACAAAGTTTCATATTGAAGACTACGTTGGTTCCTGAATCCAGTTCATCTGGAACCGTATCACTCTCCAAAACAGCTTGAAGTCTCTTGGCTCCATGATTTTTTCCGTAGTGAAGCAACCTCTGCTCTTTCAGCCAGGTTGTTGATGTCTTACCACTTCTAAAGATAGTACTTGGATATATTACTCTATGTTCATGATGAATAGACAATGTCTTAGTGACATTAAAAAATTGAAGATATTTTCTCTTGAGACATACTATCCTGCAAGATAGATTTCAGGATAACAGAGCAGAAATATATTTATTTTTCTCCATTTATTAATTGTTGTCACCATGATTTGGATTACTCTGCTACCCTTCTTCAGATCTATGGTGGTGAAAATTTGATGTGAAAATAACTGAAAATTCGGAAAACATAATAAAAAAATATTGATATGTGAGAACTATAGATTCTTTGAAATATGAATAAGGAAATTTTATATAATTTTTTTCTCAATATATACATGATTTTTCAAAAGGCTTAACAGAGTTTCATGAAGATCCCAATTCCATCCTTTGCAATTAGACTGACGTTAATCCCTCAGGAACACCATCTCTTGTTCAGATCAGACCAAATTGTGAAGCTTACATTCTCCAACAGAAATTTGGTATTCTATCAGCACTGATCTAGGTGTGAATTCCATTTGGAGCGGCACCTTTCCTTATGAAAAATTGTGGTCTTGATGGCCCTGCATTTTCTCTGCACTAAAAAAGTGCTTTTTTTCTTCTCTCTCTGATGCAGCTCAAACTTCCAAGGTTGCAAAGGAGTTGATGCTGAGCTTTCAAAAGTGGCCTTATTTGTGCAACTGGGCCTAGGATGTAAAGCTTACTCGATCCCTCAGAAGTTCCATATTTGAAGACTAGGTTGGTCTCTGAGTCCAGTTCATCGGGAATAGCATCACTCTCCATAACAGCTTGAAGTCTCTTGGCTCCACCATTATCTCCTTGATGAAACATCCTCTCTGCTTCCATCCAGGTTTTCTATGATTTGCCACTTCTATATACGGTACTTGGGCCTGTTAATCTACGTTTATAATAAATAGAAAATGTCGAAGTGCCATTCACAAAATGCATATAGTTTCTCTCCGGCAGACTTTCCTTCAGATAGTTTCCAGAATAACAACAGAAATGAGTGTACTTTTCTCCATTTATTATTTGTTGTGGACATGTGTTTCGTATCATTCGCCACCCTTCTTAGGAACTGCATTAGGTTTTGGAACATCACTTTATTATAAAGATTATGGTAGTGGAAATTTTATAGATATTTTTGGAAATCCGAAAAACATTCAACAAAAATGGATAAATGAAAACTCTAGATTCTTCGAAATATAAATACGAAAATTTAAGATAATTTTTCAAATATATAAATGATTTATCAAAAGGCTTCAAAGAGTTTCATGAAGTTCCCTATTCCATCCTTTACAACCTGACCGACGTCAAAACCTCAGGAATGCCATTTATTGTCCAAAGCAGTGTAAACTGTGAAGCTTACGCTGTCCCACAAATATTTGGTATGTGATCTACATTGATCTAAAACTCAATTCCATTTGGAGCAGCGCCTTTCCTCCTGACAAATTGTAGTCTTGATGCTCCTGCATTTTCTCTCTAATGAAACCGTTTCTGATTACCTATCTATGTTGTTTTCTTCTTTTCAGATGTAGCTTAAGCTTACAATGTTTTGAAGAGGTTGACGTTGAGCTTTAAAAACTGGACCCATTTGTGCAACATGGTTTACGATGTGATGCTTACTAGCTTCCTCAAAAGTTTTTTTTTTTAAGACTACGTTGGTCCCTGAATCCAGTTCATCGGGAGCCGCATCACTCTCCAAAACATCTTGAAGTCTTTGTGCTCTATCATTCTCTCCTCGGTGAAGCATCCTCTGTGCTTCCATCAAGGTAATCCATGCATTACCACTTCTAACTCCAGTACTTGGGCCTGTGACTCTACGTTCATAATTAATAAAAAATGTCTTACTGGCGTTCAAAAATAGAAGATAGTTTCTCTCTGGATTGACTGTCCAGCAAACAGCAGAAATACATTTACTTTTCTCCATTTATTGTTTGTTGTCTATGTGTGTTACAGATCACTTCGCAACCCTTCTTCACGACTACATTGAGTGTTGTAACTAAACTTTAAAATAAATGTTTTGGTGGTGAAAATTTGATATGGAAATATTTGAAAATTAGGAAAATATTAAAAAATAATGGTATATGGAAACTTTAGACTCCTTGAAATATTAATACAAAAATTCAAGATAAATTTTTGTATAAGCAATTGATTTTTCAAAATGTTTCAATGACTTTCATGAAGCGCATGATTCTATCCTTTGCAACCAGACTAATAGTGATTCCTCAAGAACGTCACAACAGCTTTAAGTGTCTTGGCCCATCTCTGCTTGGTGAAGCATCCTCTGCTCTTCCGTCCAGGTTGTCCATGCTTTCTAAATATGGTATTTGGGCATGATACTCTACGCTTGAAATGAAAAGACAATGTCCTAGTGACGTTCGGAAATCGAAGATAATCTCTTTCCGGACAGACTGTATTGCAAAAAGTTTTCAGGATAACAGCAGTTAACGTTTACTTTTCTCCATATACTATTTGTTGTTAACAGGTGTTTCGAATCACTTCGCAACCCTTCTTCAGGACTACATTGAGTTTTCGAACTACACTTTATTAGAAAGATGATTGTGGTGAAAATTCTATCTAAAATGTTTGGAAATTCGGAAAACATTCAGCATAAATTGATGAATGAAAACTTTAGATTCCTTGAAATATAAATACGAAAATTTGAAATTATTATTTGAATACGTATTTTTTTTTAAAGGATTCACAGACTTTCATGAAGCTCCAGATTTATTCCTTTGCAACCAGAACGACTTCTATTCCTTAGAAACACCATCTCTTGTTCAAAGAAGACCAAATTGTAAAGCTTACATGCTCCCTCAAAATTTTTTTATGTGATCTATATTGATCTGGGAATATATTCCATTTGTAGAGGTGCCTTTCCTTACGACAAATTGTGGTCTCAATGTTCCTGCATTTTCTCACCTATTAAACAGTATCTGAACTCCTATCCATGCCGTTTCTATTCTTTCTCCGATGCAGCTTAAGCTTCCAAGGCTACAAAGGGGTTGATACTGAACTTTCAAAACTAGAAGCATTTGTGCAACACAACTTAGGATGTGAGGCTTACTCACTCCCTCAAATGTTTCATATCTGAAGATTACGTTGGTTCCTGAATCCAGTTCATCTGGAACCATCACTCTCCACAACAGCTTGAATTCTCTTGGCGTCATCATTCTCACCATCCAGGTTTTCCATGCCTTGCCACTTTTCAATACAATACTTGTGTATATTACTCTAAATGTATAATGAATAGATAATATCTTGATGGCGTTCAGAAATCGAAGATAGTTCGATTTTTTCGATCTTTTCTCAACAATTCTTCAGTACTACATTAAGTTTTGGAACTACTCCTTATTATAAATGGTATTGTGGTGAAAATTAGATATAAAATTATTTGCAAATTCTGCAAACATTCAACAAAAATTGATACATAAAATCTTTAGATTCTTTGAGATATAAACAACCAAATTTTGGGTAATTTTGAATACATAAATGATATTTCAAAAGGCTTTCAGACAGTTTCATGAATCCTGATTTCTTTCTTTGCAACCAGACTGACGTCGATTTCTCAGGAACGCCATATCTTGTTCAAAGAAGACTCAATCATGAAGCTTAAATGTTCCGGCAGAAATCTGAAATGTGATCTTCATTAATTTGAGTTTCAATTCCATTATGAGCGTCGCCTTCCCTTATGACAAATATTTGTTATTGATGCTGCTGCTTTTTGTCTGCGATGAAACAGTTTCTGAACTCCTGTCCATGCCGATTTTCTTCCCTCTACGATGCAGCTCAAGCTTCAAAGGTTGCAAAAGGGTTAATTGTGAGCTCATTTCTGCAACGTAGCTTAGGGTGTGAACTTACTGGCTCCGTCAGAAGTTCCATATTTGAAGACAATATTGGTCCCTGAATCCATTTCATCGGGAACAACATCACTCTCCACAACAGCTTGAAGTCTCTTGGCTTCGTCATTCTCTCCTTGGTGAAGCATCCTCTGCGCTTCCATCGAGGTTTTCCTTGCTTTGTCACTTCTAAATATGGTACTTGGGCATGTTACTTTACGTTCGTAATAAAAAGAAAATATTTTCGTGGGGTAGACAAATTTAAGATAGTTTCTCTCTGGACAGATTGTCAAGCAAATAATTTTCAGGATGACAGCAAAAATACTCTCACTTTTCTTCATTTATTTTTTTCCTCAACATGTGTTTTGGATCATTCGCGATCCTTCTCCAGGACTACATTAAGTTTTGGAACTATACTTTATTATGAAGATTATTTTGGTGAAAATTTCATATATAAAATATTTGGAAATTCGGGAAACATTCAACAAAAATTTATAAATAAAAAGTTTAGATGCTAGGAAATAAGAATACAAAAATTTAAGATTATTTTTGCAATACAATATATAAATGATTTTTCATAAGGTTTCGCAGACTGTCATTAAGCTGCCGATTCCATCCTTTGCAACCAGACCAACATTGATTCCTCAGAATCACCCTCTCTTATTCAATTCAGACCAAATTGTGAAGCTTACACGCTCCTGCAGAAATTTAGTATGTGATCTGCATTGATCTCGAAATCAATTCCATTTAGAGCAGTGCCTTTCCTTATGACAAATTGTGGTCTCCATGTTCCTGCTTAAGCTTCCAAGGTTACAAAGGGGTTGATACTGAACTTTCAAAACTAGCCGCATTTGCGCAAAGCAACTTCGGATGTGAAGCTTACTCGCTCCCTCAAATGTTTCATATTTGAAGAATACGTTGGTTCCTGAATCCAATTCATCTGGAACTGCATCACTCTCCACAACAGCTTGAATCTCTTGGCGTTATCATTCGCGCCATCCAGGTTTTCCATGCCTTGCCACTTTTCAATACGATACTTGTGTATGTTACTCTAAATGTATAATGAATAGATAATATCTTGATGATGTAATGCCTATCAATGGCATTTTTTATCTTTCTCCGACGTAGCTCAAGCTTCAAAAGTTGCAAAGGGGTTACTATGTTCTTGAATTCAGTTCATCGGTAACCTCATCACTCTTCGCAACAGCTTTAAGTCTCTTTGCTCCATTAGTGATGCATCCTCTGGTTTTCCCTCCAGGCTGTCCATGCCTGGCCACTTCTAAATACGGTACTTGGGCATGTTGCTCTACGTTTATAATGAAAAGACCATGTCTTTGTGGCGTTCAAAAAACGAAGATAGTTTCTCTTCAGACAGACGGTCAAGCAGATAGTTTTCTGGATAATAGCAGAATTACAATTACTTTTCTCCATTTATTAATTGGTTTCGACATGTGTTTCAGATCACTTAACAACCCTTCTTAACCACTATATTGAGTTTTGTAACTGCATTTTATTTAAAATCTTATGGTGGCTGAAATTTTATATATAAATAGTTGGAGATTCGGAAAACATTCAACAAAAAATGATAAATTAAAACATTAGCTTCTTTGAAAGATAAATACCAAAATTTAAAATGATTTTTCGGAGACATGAATGATTATTCAAAAGGCATCACAGAATTTCATGAAGTTCCTGATTCCATCTTTTGCAACCAGATCAACGTCGATTCCCCAGGAACAACCTCTCATGCTCAAAACAGACCAAATTATAAAGCTTTACACACTCCTACAGAAATTTGGTATGTGATCTCCACTGATCTTGGAGTCATTCCCATTTTCTTTCATTTTTTTAGTTTTTCTAAATAAGATCACATATATTGCGAAAGAAATGTCTATATGGGTTATTTTTTTATCAACTCTCATTTGATACAAATTGTTATCGTTTGTTCCACTTCTGAGCAAAAAAATGGATTGACAATAATAGCGAAAATCTTCAAAACTGTACCAGGCTCACAATTATTGGTCCAAAGAAGTTAAATATTTTTTTTTCTTTTTTTTCTTTTTTAAGCGATTTGGTCACTGATCAAAAATTATAATGGTTTATAAAATCAAACAGAACATTCCTACGAAATTACATAAGCGCCTGCACTATTAGCGCAGACAGTAATTAGTTAATATCTCACTAGCGTCGTTCTTCGGAGAAAGCCTCCTGCTTTGTGGTATAGTTCTTTCTAAATTTATTGGAGGGTTTTTCACTTTTTTCTTTGTATTGCTTTGGTGATATTCTAAACATTTCGAGTCATATTATTACATGCATCAATGGTCTTATCATTTGAAATACATTTTATGGCATAATGTTTATTTTTTTCTTTTCTTTTTTTAAATATTACAAGTTATGATTCTATTTCTATCAGTACCACAATTTGTAACGAAGATAACAATTGCATTTA
>NC_090737.1:66756290-66761290 GCF_036898095.1 Palaemon carinicauda
TATCAAACTGCAATCTTGCTAAAATAGTATGCTGAATGTAGGTTTTTGTTGGATACTCATGAATACAGAGTTCATTTACCTTGAGGAGGAGGTGCGCACTCGCCCTCACTAGCGTATCATATATTGAGGACAATCTGACCCGAGATAGGCATGGCATGAACTGAACAGAAATGCAACAAAATACATATATATATATATATATATATATATATATATATATATATATATATATATATATATATATATATATATATAATATATATATATATATATATATATATATATATATATATATATATATATATATATATATATATATATAGAAATCACCCAAAATTTAATTACACATCTTCCACAAAAAAAAAAAAAATTAAGTATTTTATGTAAAAATGTACACAATACAATATAAATAATTCCACTCATTTCTTTTTCAGACCTCTGCAACTAAAATATATAATAGCCAAAGTGAAAAAAAAGAAAAATCATAACATCAATCTTATACAACCTCATCAACAACCTCCCTCTGGTTGTGGGGAATACGGGTTTTTATGGTGCGTGACAGGTGTAGGAATAGATATTCCTTTATCCCTCAATTTCACTTGTCCGGGTTTACGGAAGAGTTTCATTACACAACTCACCACCACGGTTTTGCATTTATTTAAATCACTACAACACTTGCAATTGCTACTTTCAACCGTTGGCCACTAGCAGTTTTCCCAAGAAATTCATTCATCTTCCTGCCCTTCTCTTATAACATAAAGTATAATGTATTCACATCTACACATTCTCTAACACTGCCTATCCTCATGGCTGAACTTATAATAGCGCAGCCACTTGCCATTTGGGAACCGCCCCAGCCCCAGCAACCAGTAATCATATAAATACATGAATAATACAGCATCCACCTGACGGATCTTACCTCTGATTGTTTTTAGGTTCACTCAGCAATGTTATACGTATTTCCACACTCAGCAAAATTACCACAACATTTTACGTATCTTTTCTTGGTACAGACTCAAATACGCTGGCTCTAGTTTGCGTTTCCTAGGTTGTAATCATTTCAAATACACACGATTGCCCACAAATACTTTTACCGGTGCAGTTTTGAACTGACCATCATACTTTGAGCTGTGTTTTTCATTAGCTCTTTTCAAAAACCTTTCGGTGGTGTTCATTACTCTCCTCAATAGATTTAATAAATTTACACGGTATTTCCCAGTTGAATAATTTGGCAATTGTTGCGAATTAATGAGTACGGTATATGGAACCACAGGATCCTGTCCATACACTAAAAAGAAAGGCGTGTCCCTGAGCGAAGCATTATATGCAATGTTCAAAGATAGCTCAGCTGTAGGAAGCATGGCGTGCCAATGAAGTTGGTCATCAGCCACTAAGTAACGTAAAATTTGCACTACTTCCCAATTATGCAATTCTACTAACCCATTTGCTGGAGGCCTATATGCGGTCACTGAAAAGTGTTCCATTTTCATCAAGTGTGTGATTGATTTCACCACATTATTTATAAACTCGAGACCATTATCACTTATCAAAATTTTCAGACAACAAAACCTAGTGATGAAAGAGCACAGTGCCTAAGGTAATGAATTTGCTGATTTATCCATCATTGCTTAGGTATGAGTGTACCAAGAAAATGCATCCAGAAATACACATGTATACTTATGTTGTGTTAAACCAGTAGGAAATGGTCCTACCACATCCATATGCACTCTATAACATTTAATAGGAATCACAGGCCACTTTCTGGCATCCGGTACAGTGTTTTTATGTTCTTTGAAACAGTTATGAGCATGACAACCTTTTATATAATTCTCTATAGATTTTTTCATTCTTAACCAAAAGAAGGATTCATGTGCTCTCCTTGATGTTCTATCAAACCCTAAATGCCCTGCATAAAGACTTGCATTTACAATGTGGATGGCTCGATTAATTAAAGAGGGAGGAAGAACTACCCATGCACTAAATTCCCCTCCCCTCTTCTCGTCACCATAATATAAAATATCATTTTCTATAAAAAAAAAATTCTCAGGAGGCACATTCAGAAATGACCGATAACTCTCCGATTCCATTTCAATCACTGCTTGCACTCTTTCCATCCATCCCTCGTTTGTTCTGTACCTCTTGGACTTCTTATATATCCCAACCTCACAAGTCAATCAAACCTGCATCATCAGGGCATTCATTCTGGACACCCCTGGTCATGTCCTCGGCCACCCACATACATCCACCTTCGCCGCTCATATCTCTCTTTCTATCCCTAATATCTGCAACTCTCTCTCTCTCTCTCTCTCTCTCTCTCTCTCTCTCTCTTTCTCTCTCTCTCTCTCTCCGCTATCAGGTACCATTTGTTCCTCGGGAGAATTCACATCCCGTTCTCTATTTTCTCTATTTTGATGGGAGTCTTCAATATTTTAGTTACGTTCTTCGTTCCTCTTTTATGCCTTAGTTCTTAATCCTATTACTGCACCTCTAAAAAGAGCATCAGCTACCTTTTTAGCTCTACCTTCTATGCGGTGAAATCCTTTTATATTAAACTCTACCAATCTCTCAATCCATCTCACTTATCAAGAGGTCAAATCATTTTTATAATGCAAATCATGTAAGGGGCGATGATCACTTTGCAACTCAATCGATCGACCTAATAAAAAGAACTGATGCCTCTCTAGGACCCAAGGAATGGCCAAAGCCTCTCGATCAAATGTACTATCATTCTTTTCTGGCCCTTTTAATGCCCGTGATGCAAAACAAATGGGTCGCTCTCTGCCTTTATCATTTCGTTGAGAAACTACTCCAACAATAGCTATACTACTCCCATCTGTTGTCACTAAAAATGGGCCATCAAATCTAGGATATGCGAGTAATTCATTGCTAGTTAAGGCAGCTTTCAAATGGTTAAAGTCCCTCTCCTCTTCCCCTCCCTAATTTATTACTTTTTGTTTCTTTAAAGCATCTAAGGCTCTTGCTCTTATGAATTTACGGTAATACCAAGCGAGCCCAAGGAATCCAGCTACTTCCTTAGAGTTAAGTGGCTTGGGGAAATCTCTAATAGCCGCTACTTTACTGGGGTTATTATGTAACCTAAAAATTCGACCTGTTTACAAAAAAATTTGCACTTTGACAAATTTATTTTCATACAATTATGTCACAATGCTTCTAAAACTTTACGAATTTTATTATTATGATCTTTGGCCGTTTTTCCTGTAATTATGATATTGTCTAAATAAACAAGAACATTCTGGACAATTAAGGCAGACAAAACTGCAATCAATACTCTAGAGAAATGACTTGGAGCATTTTTAACACCGAAAGAAAGAAACTTAAACTGAAATAGTTGATCGTTTGCTATAAATGCCGTTTTACGTTTACCGTCTTCCTGAATGGGTATTTGATAGTATCCAGATTTTAAATCAACAGTTGTAAAATATTTCCTAGCCCATACCTTCACAAGTAATTCTTCGATCGAGACCAATGGAAATGCATTATCCTTAGTGACTGCATTCAACTTCCTATAATCAACGCACAATCTTACCAAGCCATCCTTTTTCCTAACAGCTACAATTGGAGAAGCCCAGTGGGATTCGCTCTCCTCAGTTATCCCTTGTTCCCTTTATTTATTAATTTCCCTTTCTATCTCTCCCTGGAAATGAAGGGTGCCTTATAAAGGTTTGACCTGATCGGCTTCCCCTGCCCAGTTTCAATGCTGAAGGGAAATCGATCAATCCTCCCGGGTGGCTCATCTCTGATTGCAATTACATCATAATAATTATTGACAATGTCACTAACTACAGGTTGATACTTTGAAGGACATAGTTTTCGTGCTTACTTTATAAAATTCTGAGTGCATTCGTCTGTGGTTCCCAACGTCCCATTATAAGCAATTTCACATAACTCTAATTAACTCACAGAATCACTTCCTAATACAACTATTTTATTTGACAAATTAACTATCGTTATATCAGCTCTGTTCTCTTTTATTTCTGTCAAGCTCTCTAATATCATATGGGGCCAATCTTCATGGGGTTTAACAACGATCTTGGTTCCTTCCGCAAGAGGGCGACACAGGGTCACTGATATGCTCGTAAATGTCTGGGGAGACAACACTTCTCTCTCAAGTACAGCTGTTACCTTACTGAAATGTCTCTCCAAGCTCGTACACGCACTTACCCTCTCATGGCTTTCAATCGGCAAAATGTACCCTCCTGCTTTTACTGTTATTGTATCTTTTTCCCCAAAAATGCATATTCGATTATTAGATGTAAACTCAATTCCTAAAATAGCCTCCATTCCTTGAATTCCCAAGGTGGGCAAGACAAAAAAAATCATGTGTAAACTTCACAGACCCCACCTTAAAGTTGATGATTGTTGTATGGTTTATGTGTAGTTTATTTCCTCCTGGAGTGTCAAGAACGATGGATGCTGATGACTGTAGTGGATTTGAGGAGTCTTTTTTCAATCAGTGAAACGCTGGCTCTTGTGTCAATCAGCGATCGAATGGATTTATCTGGCAGGTCAATCCTAACTGCTAACTTTCCTAGACGGCCATTACGAGATATGGGGCACGGGCCAATGGCCTCAGCTGCAATGCCGCTGCTCCCTAGTGCTGGGGAGGTGAGGTTGGGGGTACCGATGGAGGTCCCAGTGCCTGACCTGTCATGTCCAGCATCACCGCTTCCTCAGCTACTGCTTGTGATGTCATGCAGGAGGAGAGGGGGCCATCAAACTCCCTCGATTCCCTCTTCTTCTGTTTCCTTTTCCTCAGATGTTGGGCGGGGGTGGTGTAAGTGTGCCACAGCCCGCCCGTCATGGGCGTTTTTTGCTGAGCACTTTCGAGACAGAAGACCGTAGGCCTGACAAGTGTAACGGGGGGGGGGGGATCTTTGGGTGGGGCATTCCACTCGTCAGTGCCCCTCTCCCCCACACTGCCAGCATTGCTGACTGTGTTCCCCTTTACCCTTCTTTGGGGGTTTAGTGCCTCTCATGGC
>NC_090737.1:66766290-66781290 GCF_036898095.1 Palaemon carinicauda
ATAAACAAACATAATAACAGACCGAATTTCAATTCAAGACAGTAGTTTCTCACCGGTCACCAAATAACATTTAAGTCGCTGGCTCCTTTATTTTCCCTCTAGGATGATAAAACTTACAGAGGATGTGCCTTATTATAGTGCTAATAATGCCTGAAAATTTCATGAGCGTGTCTTGATTAGTGTATTTTTGGGAAATATTTTTTACGATCGGCACCCATTCAAGGTGGAGCCTACCCTTAATTTTTTATGAATTTCCTGGTTCAATATGGGAGGAGGTCATAGCAAATGGCTGAACGGGAAACACACGTGGGTGTCTTTCCTACTCTATAGCTTACCCTATCCAAGCTAAATATAATAAATTATATTATGTTGAAATCTGAAGATTTCACAGAAAACTCATTTGCTTTTCTTTTCTTTACAGGAGGAGCATCCCGAGTGCGGGAAACAACTTTTGTAGGGTCCGCAGCAAGGACTTCTACGGACATGGCGTGTGTAGGTCTCACACCCGTTGTTCTGTCACCAAAGGGGCCCTCAAGTACTGGGACCCAGAGGTATGTACTATGTGTGACACGTTGGTAAAGGAGGCTTTTGATGATCAAAAGTCTGCTGAGTCTAGGGATGCAGCTAGGGCTACGCTGCGTAAATGGGTAAGAGGTTTTCAGAAGAATACCTCGGGCCCATACCTTCCTAATGTTAGGATGAGGGACTGTCTTTTCTCCGGAGCTCGTGATGATTCCATCATTCCCCAGACTAAGCCTTCAATCCCCTTGGTGCAGATTCAGGTTCAGAAGCCTGGAGAACCTGACGTTGCAGATACTTTGGAAAGTATCCACCTGGACGACAATATGTCTGTTGTTTCCGAGGAGACCGAGAAGAATCTCCTCGTGGAAGAGGCGGAACATGAGGCAGTTGTTCCTCCTACTAGTAAGGTTGATAACGCTGAAGCGGTGTCGGTTTCTTCAGCGGCTGTGGCTGAACCAGCAACCTCAACCTCTTCGCAACCGCTTCATTTGGAGGCAATTACGACCACTCTACAATCTCTGATGTCTATGGTATATGACTTACAGAAGAGGTCTACCGAGAAAGAGACTACTTTCCGGTCAGAAATTGAACAGCTAGTTTCCTCGCGTTTAGCCGCGAAGAAACTAAATGTTAAGGACCTTCCTGTGTTCTCCGACGTTAACCCGTGGAAGTATGCGGAGCACATGCCTATGTCAGCAGGCAAGATTTTCCTCTTGGAGAAACTGGGTACCGTACCAGTAGAGGAAGTCGAGTTCTGGCCCAGCAGAGCGTCCTACCCGGATTGTTATGTCCGGCTCAGAACTGAACCGGCATCAAAAGAAGAGACGGAGCCCAAGGAAGTAATTGTCCTTGAGCTCGCTAAAGCACAAGCTATGCTTACAGCGAAATTAAAAGAGAGGGCATTCACTAGCTCAAAGGTGCCGGCCTTAAGCAAGAAACATCCGTCGTTTATTGCTGACCCTCAACGTGCTTTTCCCTTTATGGATAAAGGGTTTAAAGCAGCCCTGAAGGCCGTAAGGGTAGGAAAACCCTGTCCCACGCTAGAAGAAAGCAAGCCTTTCTCCCTTGCTTTCCCTTCAGATGACAAAGACTGGAAGGACATTCATGTTACCTTCTCAGTCGGGAAGCTGGAGGCCGATATCGCTGGACGTCAGTTCAACGAGGACCTCCCAAAGCTGTCAGAGTTTCTCCTGAAAAGAGAACACGAGACGAATGAACGCTTGGCGGCGTCCATGTCTCTACAAACAGGGATAGAAACGATGGCTAGCATTCCTGATACCCCAGATATGTATATGGTCTTTGCCAAGGCTCACTTGGCTACAGTAACTGAGGACCTATACAACTTTATCAGAGCCAGGACGGCTTGTAGGGAGTTCGTGTTTGCTTCCGCTTCCATAAAACACGAACCTAGGAAGCTGATAGCTTCTAATATCTGGGAAAAAGACCTCTTTCCTAGTGATGTGGTCAAGGAGGTCGTAGACAAGGCTGCTTCGGAGAATAGGAATCTCCTCTCTAAATGGGGCTTGTCCTCCAAGAGAAAATCTTCCGCTGATGGGGGTCCCCAGCCGAAGAACAAGTCAAAGCGGCCTCGGTTGCCCTCTCGGCCAAGACAGCAACAGCTTCCCGTGGCCACGGTGTCCCAGACGGTGGCACAACCCACCACTACCTTTCAACTGGTGCCCCAAACACTGGCGACTCAGTCACCAGTCTTCACCCCAGCTTACGAAAGGCAGTCGGCTTCTTCTAAGCCGAAGTCTCGAGGCTCCTTTCGGGGCTCCTCTAGACGCCCCTTCAGAGGAAGAGGCAACAAAGGTGGTGGTGGCCAAGGAGGAAAGTCCTCCAACCAGCACTCAAAATGAGATGCTGCCGGTAGGAGGGAGACTTCTACACTTTCAGGATCGGTGGACCTTCGATCCTTGGGCCCACAGCCTGATCAAGATGGGACTGGGGTGGGGTTGGAACTCAACTCCACCAAGCTTTCCTCAATTCTTCCAACCTTCAGCCCCAGTTCTGGAAGAATACGTTCAAGAACTACTGGACAAGAGAGTCATAAGGAAAGCAAAGTCCATCAAATTCCAAGGAAGGCTATTCTGTGTTCCGAAGAAGGATTCGGAAAAGGTCAGAGTCATTCTGGATTTATCACCACTCAACAAGTTCATTGTGAACTATAAGTTCAGAATGCTGACGCTTCAGCACATAAGGACCCTTCTGCCCAAAAGGGCATATACAGTCTCCATAGACATGACGGACGCGTACTGGCATGTACCAATCAACCGTCAGGTTTCCCCCTACCTAGGGTTCAAGCTCCAGTAAAGAAAATACGTTTTCAGAGCCATGCCCTTCGGTCTGAACATTGCACCGATAATATTCACAAAGCTTGCGAACGCAGTTGTTCGACAACTACGCCTCAAAGGTGTTCAGGTGATGGCCTACCTGGATGACTGGATGCAAGCCTCCAGAAAAGTGATCCAATTGTTAGAGTACCTAGGATTCAAGATAAACCTGAAGAAGTCTCGGCTGTCTCCAGCTCAAAAGTTCCAGTGGCTGGGAATTCACTGGGACTTACAGTCACATTGCCTCTCCTTGCCAAAAGTAAAGAGAAAGGAGATAGCAGGGGCCGTCAAAAGTCTGCTTCAATCACAAAGGATTTCAAGAAGACAACAGGAGAGAGTGTTGGTGTCTCTCCAGTTTGCCTCTTTGACGGCACAATTAAAAGATGCATCAGGGATATGGAGAAAATACGCTTACAACGATCGAAGAGATCTACTAAGACCATTACCAAATCGTCTGCGATCGATTCTCAAGCCATGGTCGGAAGCGAAGTACTTGAGAAGAAAAGTATCCTTGCAACCACCTCCTTCTGCAGTCACCGTCCACACGGATGCTTCAAAGGAAGGATGGGGGGGGGGGTCATTCTCATCTTGGGAAAGTGCAAGGAACTTGGTCTCCCCTCTTCAAAACCCTCCACATCAACTATCTGGAAGCCATGACAGTGTTTCTTTCCCTGAAGAAACTGAAACTTTGCCGCTCAATCCACGTTCGTCTGGTCCTAGACAGCGAAGTGGTTATGAGATGCATAAATCGACAAGGTTCGAGATCGCCTCAGTTGAATCAGGTGATAATAGCCATCTTTCATCTGTTTCAAGAAGATGAAATGGCACTTATCAGCAGTCCACCTTCAAGGATTCCGCAATGTGACGGCGGACGCTCTATCCAGGTTCAACCCGATAGAGTCCGAATGGTCCCTAGACGCAGGATCATTCTCCTTCATATTGAGCAAAGTTCCAGGATTGCAGGTAGATCTCTTCGCAACGAGCGACAACAGGAAGTTGGCCGGGTACGTAGCCCCGTACGAGGATCCTCTAGCGGAAGCGAAGGACGCGATGTCCCTAGATTGGAACAGATGGTCCAGGATTTACCAGTTCCCACCAACCAACCTACTGTTGAAAGCCCTCGACAAATTGAGATCCTTTCGAGGGAGGGCAGCGATAGTGGCCCACAAGTGGCCAGGCAGTGTCTGGTTTCCATTGATAACAGAACTACGCCTGAAGCTGATCCCGTTGACGGAACCAGTTCTGACTCAGCTAGTACAGAATTCGACTGTCTACGCTTCATCAGAGAAAACCCAGAACCTTCATCTCAGGATTTTCTCGCCTTAGCGGTCAAGAAAAGGTTTGGGATTTCTGAAGACAGTATTAATTTCTTAGAAGAATGCAAGTCAAAGTCAACAAGAAGACAATACGAATCTTCCTGGAAGAAATGGGTGGCCTTTGTTAAGGCGAAGAAACCTCAAGAGATTTCTATGGATTTCTGCTTGTCCTTTTTCATCCATCTTCACGGACAAGGGCTAGCGGCTAATACGATCACGACGTGTAAATCTGCCTTAGCTAGACCGATTCTATATGCCTTCCAAGTGGATTTTTCAAGCGAAATCTTCAACAAGATTCCGAAAGCCTGCGCAAAACTTCGGCCTGCAGCCCCTCCAAAGCCTATTTCATGGTCTTTGGATAAGGTTCTTCATCTGGCCTCGACCTTGAACAATGAAGATTGCTCGCTGAAAGACTTGACTCATAAAGTGATATTTTTATTTGCACTAGCCTCAGGAGCCAGAGTTAGTGAAATAGTGGCCCTCTTGAGGGATGATGGCCACATTCAGTTTACACCGAATGGAGAACTGAATCTCTTTCCGGATCCGACGTTTCTTGCCAAGAATGAGCTACCCACTAAGAGATGGGGTCCCTGGAGAATCTGCCCTCTGAAGGAAGAAGCATCCCTCTGCCCAGTGGAATGCCTAAAGGTCTATCTTCGTAGAACTTCAGACTTTAAGGGAGGTCAGCTTTTTAGGGGGGAAACTTCTGGTTCAACGTTATCCTTGAAACGGATAAGGGCGAAAATCACTTACTTTATTCGCAGAGCGGATCCTGATAGTACACCCGCAGGTCATGATCCGAGAAAGGTTGCCTCGTCTCTAAACTTCTTTCAGACTATGTCGTTTGATAACATGCGTGCTTATACTGGTTGGAAGTCTTCCAGAATATTTTCTAAGCACTATGCGAAGCAATTACAAGAAATACAATTTCATGTGGTGGCTGCAGGCAGTGTAATAAAGCCTGTAGTTTGATTACTGCTAAGGACAGTGCAGTAATTGGGACTGTTAGTGAAGGGTGTGCATGATAGACTTAGGTATATCATGATATTTTAGTGTTGATATGAACATTATAAACTGTCTTCCATGGTTAAGTGACCTTAAGCATAATATTTTGACATGAGTGCCAGCATGTTTATGCAAAATGTCTTTTAGTAATAACATATATATTGAAATTTCCTAATTTCATGGAGTGGCAACGCTTCTCTTTCAGATGAAACTTATTTATTTTGTTATTACTGTTATGCTTGTTATGTCTATGTCTAGCATAAATATATTATTTAATCATAACTTCTGTGTTTCTTGTAAATAAACTATAGAAGGAATCTTTGCGTCTCTCTCGCCTTAAGATTATTAGATTATATGCAGAGTATCCTTGATCCTCTTATGGACCTTGTGGGACAAAGTCTCCCTTACCATGCAAACAGGTAAGTTTGATTGTGCTATGTTTGTTTACTGTATTATCTTTCCTATGTGAACATAAACTTGTCTGCCTGATCCAGACCTGGGAGGTACAGTACTCTATTCAGAACTCTAGTACAAACTACGCTTTACGTATATACGACACGATATACTTTCTGCTTGCTTATTGTTCCTTGAACTCACGATCTTGGGTTTTTTCCTAGAGTCTATACAGACTTTTCCCTGTAGGGAGCAGGAAGAGCTGGCATATGGTATGCTCAGTTGGTTGATGTATTACGGTAACATCAAGTGTCTTTGGTCTTTATGACCGATTAGGAAATAGTCAATTCGAGATAACGGCACTATTAAATCCACAGATAAATTAATGCTCTGGTAAACTTCCATCAGCACAACGTGGCCTAAGCCCAAAAAACAGATTTTGAGCGAAGCGAAAAATCTATTTTTGGGTGAAAGAGCCATGTCGTCCTAATGGACCCCCCCTCCTTTGGTAAAAGGATGTTAATCCCTCCCTTTTGGTACTGTATCTGTAATACTTACAAAGCTACGGAGAATGGTTTGGTGGCGCCGTACGGTGGCGATTGGCCGAACTATTTACAGTACGTTAGGAGAGTCGAGTTATTTTACCCCTTTAACGACTCTCCTATTTTTCTTGCCACTTTCCCTCTCGAAGTGAAAGATTATTCGGGGTGTAAATAGCTATGAGATGTGTCAAGATACGTCCTAACACGATATCCCTTGGAGAAATTTAAGGGATACTCGCTCCATGAGTTATAATTCTGGGTACCTTCGGTAAATTCTCTGGGATATATCACTGTAGTCCCATATAACTGTACCAACCGTGTGTCACACAATTGTACATAATTATTTTGTATATATTATGCTTGTATCTGCGCTCTTCCCTCGCACTAAAAAGAACCTGAATGATCATGTCTCCTGTTTTGCTCTGTAACATTGTCTGTCTCTCGAACATGTTATGTCCTGTTGCCTAAGGTTTTGTATATAAAGGAGAGTGTTCCTTAATAAACAACTCAGTTGATTGCATCCTGCCTTTGAGTTCACAACCCTCTCTCGGCCCGTCACATAACTTAGGAAGCTACTAATGAAGGAATTTCCATCAGGACGACATGGCTCTTTCACCCAAAAATAGATTTTTCGCTTCGCTCAAAATCCGTTATATATATATATATATATATATATATATATATATATATATATATATATATATATATATATTGGAACCAGACTAAAACCCGCAAGCCGTAAACCCGTCAGCCAAAGGGCTTCGCTTGCACTCAGGGAAATGACCAGTATCGCTCGCCTTCAACCTGTCGCAGACGGCTCTCCTCGTGAGGTGAACCTACTCCGTGCCCTTTGGATACGCAGTTTACCCGAACCTGTACGCGCTGCCATACCCGACATACCCGATGTCGATAGAGGACTTGATGACCAAAGCCGACGCCCTTATGGACAGCCACTTCAAGACCTCCATCAACGCCTCCACCCCTGACGACGAGGATGCCTATTCAACGTCAACCGAAGCTGACATGAATGCCGTAGGACATACACGCCTACCCTGTGACGTGCCGAAGCGGCGACAAAGCCGCCCACCACCCACCAATCGCTCGCGCCCCAACGAACGACTTCTACAGCCACTTACTACCTCCCATCCGCCGCAGTTTTGCTACTACCACTTCAGATTCGGGGCAACCGCGAAGAAATGTGCCAAGGATTGTCAGTGGCCAAAAAAGTGTAAGTAGGCCATCGCTTGTGGCGGTGGCCTTCCGTGTTTCTAATCTTTTCTTTTCACAGGATGCAGGAACGGGCGTGCGATTTTTGGTAGACACGAGTGCTTGTCGTTCTCTTTTGCTAAGGAAACTCTTCGAGGCACGACGTAGTCTGTCTACATCTGCCGACGTCCGCTCGGTAGCTGCCAACGGATCTGCGATACCCACCTACGGTTACGAGAACCTCACATTATCGTTCGGAAACGGTAAATTCAATTGGAAGTTTCTCGTTGCTGACGTCACAATGCCAATCCTCGGTGCGGATTTCCTCTCTCATTTCCACCTTCTGGTCGATGTCGCCCACCGACGATTGGTCAACGCAGACTCGTACTTGTCGACACCTCTTCAACCCGCCCCCTCTAACCTCGCTCTCCACATCAGCGCACCCACGGATGTCTACGCCCACCTCCTCACGTCGTACCCGGAAGTTTTCCGTCCAGAACTTCGCCAAACGCCCACGGTTTCTGCCAAGCACGGTATTTATCACCATATCAAGACGACGGAACCCCCAGTCTTCGCAAAATTCAGACGTCTGGCACCGGAACGATTGGCAGCCGCCAAACAGACGTTCGCCGAAATGGAGGAAATGGGCCTTTGCCAAAAGGCCTCCAGCCCATGGTCGTCACCCTTACACATCGTTCTGAAGAAAGACGGCTCCCTCCGTCCGTGCGGGGATTACAGGCGCCTGAACATGCAAACAGAACCGGATCACTACCCCCTCCCAAACATTGCCGACGTGACCTCCTACCTGCACAAAGCGAAGGTTTTCTCTACGCTCGACCTCCTGAAGGGGTATTATCAGGTGCCTATGAACCCAGAAGACATCCCCAAGACCGCCATCACCACTCCGTTTGGTACAGACACCTTCAATTACTCCTGTTTTGGCCTTCGTAATGCTGGGGCAACTATTCAACGTCTCATGGATGGCATCTTAGGGGACCTCCCTTTCTGTGTATGTTATGTGGACGACATACTTGTGTTCTCCTCCTCAAAAGAGGAACACCTCCGTCACCTGCGCATCGTGCTCGACCGCCTGCAACAAAACGGCCTTGTAGTCCGGTACGACAAGTGTACCTTTGGCGCCAACGAAGTGTCGTTCTTAGGGCACCATATCACTCCTGAAGGAGTCCATCCCTTCCCTGAGAAGGTAGCAGCCGTTCAGAACTTCCCCGCTCCCTCGACCGTCAAAGCTCTGCAGGAATTCTTGGGCATGATCAACTATTATCACCGTTTTCTGCCAGCCATTGCCGCCACTCTTGCTCCCCTCTACGCCTCCCTCAAGGGCAAGCCAAAGGACCATAAATGGGGTCCCCTTCAAGAAGCAGCCTTCTGCGATGCAAAGAAGGCCCTATCAACTGCTGCGGCTCTCACTTTTCCTATCCCACACGCCCCTCTCCTTCTCTCCACCGATGCCAGCGACGTCGCTATTGGTGCAGTACTCGAGCAGGTGGTCAAAGGCTCGCCCCGCCCATTGGCCTTCTTCAGCAGAAAACTGTCCAAGGCAGAATCGGGTTATTCTACCTTCGATCGAGAATTGCTGGCGGTGCACTTGGCTGTCCGTCACTTTCACCATTTCTTAGAAGGTACGCCCTTCGTCATTCGCACAGACCACATGCCTCTGGTGCATGCCTTCACTCGACAGTCTGACGCCTGGTCCGCCCGTCAACGCCGACATCTCTCCGCCGTGGCTGAATACAATTGCACCCTCCAATACGTCCCTGGGAAAATGAATCCCATTGCCGATGCCCTGTCAAGAAACACGTTGGCTGCCGTTCAACTGGGATTGGATTACAACGCCCTGGCTGAAGCCCAACGACAGGATCCAGAGTATCAAGCTTGTAGGACATCCTGCACGTCCCTCCGTTGGGAAGACTTTCCCCTCGAAGACTCAAACACCACCCTCCTCTGTGACGTCAGTACTGGTAGACCGCGACCTTGGATTCCTGCTCCCATGCGCCGACAGGTGTTTGATTTCATTCACGGCCTTTCACATCCCTCGTGCCGTTCTACTGCACAGCTGCTGAAGGCAAAGTTCATTTGGCACGGCATTTCTAAGGATGCTAAGGATTGGGTCCGCGCCTGTACTTCTTGCCAAACTTCCAAAGTACATCGACACACGGATTCAGGAGTGGGCACCTTTCCTCAACCTTAGCGTCGTTTCGCAAACATTCACGTCGACGTTGTAGGCCCCCTACCCACATCACAAGGACATCGTTACCTGTTTACCGTCATCGACCGCTCCACTCGTTGGCCTGAAGCCATTCCCATGGAAAATGCAACGTCCGCCTCATGTACATCTGCCTTACTCTCTGGATGGATTTCAAGATTCGGTATCCCTGAGCATATTACTTCTGACAGGGGTACCACTTTCACCTCTCAATTGTGGACGTCATTAGCGAATCTCCTGGGCATCACCCTACATCAGACAACGGCCTACAACCCCGCTGCCAATGGAATGGTTGAACGTTTTCATCGCACCCTCAAAGCAGCTTTGATGTCCCGCTGCAAGGATTGCAACTGGTTTACTCAGCTTCCCTGGGTCCTCCTGGGACTAAGGACCACTCCTAAAGACACCCTCGACGTCTCGGCAGCTGAAATGGTGTATGGCGACCCGTTGGTCGTCCCTGCCGAATTTTTTCATTCTACAACCTCCTCCGACGATCTCCAGCGCATACGTCACGTCGAGGGAAAATTTACTCCGTGCCGCCAGACTTACAAGCCCCCAGCGAAGCATCACATACCAAAGGACTTGCACTCTGCAACGCACGTCTTCCTGCGCAACGACACTAGCAAGCCACCACTAACGCCCCCTTACACGGGCCCTTTCCTTGTGATCCGACGCAGTCCGAAAGCATTCCTACTAAACATTCGGGGCAAAGAAGACTGGGTCTCCATTGATCGTCTAAAACCTGCTTATCTTCTGCCAGATGACCCGCCTACAGTTCGCCTCTCTAGATCAGGGCGCCCTATTTAACATGTACAGTATGTCATTTTTAGGGGGGGAGCCATGTACCAACCGTGTGTCACACAATTGTACATAATTATTTTGTATATATTATGCTTGTATCTGCGCTCTTCCCTCGCACTAAAAAGAACCTGAATGATCATGTCTCCGGTTTTGCTCTGTAACATTGTCTGTCACTCGAACATGTTATGTCCTGTTGCCTTGAGGTTTTGTATATAAAGGAGAGTGTTCCTTAATAAACAACTCAGTTTATTGCATCCTGCCTTTGAGTTCACAACCCTCTCTCGGCCCGTCACATAACTTAGGAAGCTACTAATGAAGGAATTTCCATCAGGACGACATGGCTCTTTCACCCAAAAATAGATTTTTCGCTTCGCTCAAAATCCGTTATATATATATATATATATATATATATATATATATATATATATATATAGCCTATATATATATATATATATATATATATATATATATATATATATATATATATATATATATATATATATATATATATATATATATATTGGAACCAGACTAAAACCCGCAAGCCGTAAACCCGTCAGCCAGAATCCAGAGTCGCCAGGTAACCGACACCCCCAAAATCCAAACAGACATAATCCCTACAATTGATATTTTTCCCAACCGCCACGGTCCAACAGTCAAACAGATTTTATCAAAATAAGCACCATTGTCCTGATCCTATCCATGGTCAATATCTCTATACCTCAACATATTTTTCCTAAGCTCTCATGAGTGATAGAGATACAGTATAGACAATTATCATCATTTTTCAATTCCCTTGAGAGAGAATAGGGCGGGGGATCAATTTTTTTTTCTTTTAGCATATTTTCACAGGAAATAAGAGAGAATGAAGCCAAGGAAAAATAAATCATGATAGGAAAATAAATAATTTGTTTTCCAAAAATGATATTCAAATTTTAAATTCCAAAGATTTTGTTTACTAATTTCTACATCAAAATGAGTTAGTCAGAATGCTAACCAGCCCACTGATAACTAATCTCATCTGAGTTTCTTAATCAAGGCATAAACATAATTCACCTCGCAAATAACCAGCTTAAATCATACATAGAAATCCAAGAATCACATATAAGTGTGATAAACTAAAACCAGGAAATCTTAGCTTTTCCCATATCTCCCGTTGGTCAAATTGAGCATTCCCACTCTGGCTGTATGGTATACAGTATTTAGCCCGCAAGATATACAACACAAATATAATTAGTTTATGATAATTTTTTGGCTAATTTTGGCACACATTTCTATCTTATTTTTTTTTCTCTTCTTGTTTTTTTGAAATGGCGTGTTGGGCAGGCTTAATAGAAGGGCCATGGATGCCTGGGGGTTTATCAAGAGGTTATCTCTTCCTTATCTGATTCTTTTTCTTCTCAATACCATCCCTACTGTCCTCCCTTCAGTTGAAGTGCCTATCCTGGAGGGTATTTAGCCTTGGATGTTGTATCGGCTCCTCCATGTTGACCTGTTTCCCCGACTTTTTACTATAGTCTATGGGTTTCATCATTCACTTTATTTATAATTCTGTACATATTGTTTTTGTTATAATTCTTGTTAATCTAGTTTTTAAGTATGATGTCTCTATTTTAATACTATTAACTCTTATGCTGTCTGGAGACATTGAGCAAAATCCGGGACTAGTACGTCCTAGATTTCATCAATGTCGTCTTCTGTATTGCAATATTCGTGGTCCTCCTGCAAATATTCAAGACCTTACAGTTGCGTCCAGACAGTATGATATTCTTTTGTGCCCAGAAACTTTGGTTTCTAATATGAGGTACTCATCTGAGCTCCTTATAACTGGTTCCTAGAAGCCAATAATGTTGAAATATGATGCCATCCCTAAGGCCTGGGGAATGGCGGTGTATATTAGGACTGAGTACCCTGCTTCTCATAAGTCCTGCTATCAATGTGGATGTTATGAGATTCACGTAATAAAAGTTTGTGGTAGACATAACAACTTTTATTTGTGTTCGATCTGCTGGAATCCAGACATGGATGATTCTATCTTCAATTGTCTTCTTACCATTATGGCTAAGATACAAGAAGATGATAGAAAGGCTTCTTTGTCTTTGTTGGTTATTTTAATGCTCACCATAGGGAGTGGTTAAGTTCTATCTCTTCTACCGATCGCCATGGCTTAAGAGCTTTAGAATTTGCCTCTGAATCAGGCTGTGAGCAAATCACAAATGAAGCTACTCACAGGTCTGGTAATTGCTTGGACATTGTGTACACTGACTCCCGTGCCGTTATAACTAGTAAGGTTGGTTCTCCAGTTGGGACATCTGATCATGCCTTGATTTCTTTAGTAGTGAAGACTGAACAGCTTGTCCCTGATGTATTATACTCTTGTGAAATTTATATGAAATCCCAAGCAGACTGGAATGGGATTTTGCATGATATTTGTGCTAGAATTGGTCACAATTATATAGTAGTGTTGATCCTGTTGTCCCTTTGAATGAGAATTTAGTCAACATAATTGATAGGCTTATCCCTTCTCGTGTGCTAAGGTACTGAGTGAAGGACAAACCGTGGTTCAATGATGATTGTAGACGTGCTTATTTGGAGAAGAAGGAGACCTATCATCTTTGGAAGGGTAACAGATCAGATTTGACCTGGAATAACTATACTCAGCTTCGAGCTTATACTCAGAGAGTTTATGCCTCAACTGAAAAGGAATACAATTTAACCATAAATGAAACTCTTTCTGGTAGAACCCAGGAACATAAATGGTGGTCTACCCTTAAATCTTTACTCTTTGGTGTAGATGTAACAGTTCCTCCTTTACTTAAACCAGATGGCTCAGTCACTCACTGTCCAAAGAAAAGGTAACCATTTTGGCTGATGTTTTTGACAGTAAACAGAGTAATGAAAAACTTGAACTTCCTCATTCCTGTTTTGCTGAGGCTAAACTAACTTGTTTAGCTTTTCGATCTCGTGAAATTAAAACTCTGTCGATGGACCTTGATGTTTATGGAGGGGTAGACCCAAATGGTGGTATTTTTCCTTTGTTTTTATAAAGACTGCAGATTTCTTAGCTCCAAAGTTATATGTTATTTTGTGCAAGTTAGCGAGAAGAGGAGCTTTTAGCACTTGCTGGATAATTGGTAGTGTTACTCCTCTATGTAAATGTGTTTGTGGTAGCTCAAGTCCAACTGATTACCGCCCAATTTCCATAACTTCCATATTATCTAAAGTTTTTGAACGTCTTCTGGCAAAACGTCTTAATAGGTTTGCTGAAGGTAATCATCTATTCCCATGGAGCATGTGATGCCATTCTTACAATCTCCAGTGCTTTACAGAAATCCCTTGATTGTGGTCAGGAAGTTTGTACGATTGGCCTTGATTTTTAGTGCAGCCTTTGACCGTGTTAATCATGAGGCCCTTGTTTTCAAACTGAAACAGTTGGGAGTGGGTGGGTCGTTTCTTAGCATTATTATTGATATTTTGAGTAATAGATCTCAAAGAGTTGTTGTTGATGGGCACCATAGTGAGTATAGGAATGTGATATCCGGTGTTCCACAGGGTAGTGTTCTTGGCCCATTACTTTTCATACTATATACACATGACATGTGGTTTGGTCTAGAAAACAAGCTTGTTGCACATGCAGATGATGCTACACTATTTGCATCAATTCCATCCCCTAAATGTAGATCTGGGGTTGGTGAATCCCTTAATAGAGATCTAGCTAAAATTAGTGCATGGTGCAAATTATGGGGTATGAAGTTGAATCCCAACAAAACTCAAAATATGATTGTAAGCAGGTCAAGGACGGTGGCTCCACAACATCCGGATCTCAGTATTGATAATGTTTCTTTAAATTTGTATGACTCTTTTAAAATTTTAGGTGTGATTCTTGACAGCAAATTTACTTTTGAGAAACACATTAGGTCTGTGTCTTCTTTAATTGCACAAAAAATTGGCTTATTGAGAAAGTCTTACAAGATTTTCGATGATCAATCTATTCTGAAGAAGTGTTTTAATTCTTTCATTCTACCTTGTTTTGAGTATTGTTCTCCTGTCTGGTCTTCAGCTGCCGATCCTCATCTTAATTTGTTGGAGAGAAACTTAAGGTCTATTAAATTTCTTATTCCTGACCTAGATATTAATCTTTGGCACCGTCGTTCAATTAGTTCATTATGAATGTTGCATAAGATTTCTCATAACTCTGACCATCCTTTACATTCAGATCTCCCTGGATAATTCTATCCTGTTCGTAAGACTAGGCAGGCAATTAATTCTAATAGCCAGGCCTTCTCCATCGTGAGGCTCAATACTATACAGTATTCTAGAAGTTTTATTCTAGCTGTGACCAAGTTGTGGAATGATCTTCCTAATCGGGTAGTTGAATCAGTAGAACTTCAAAAGTTCAAAGTTTCAGCAAATGTTTTTATGTTGACCAGGCTGACATAAGTCTTTTTATAGTTTATATGACATATCTGTTTTGACATTGTAAATAGTTTATATATGACATATCTGTTTTGTCGTTGTTACTGTTTTTAGAATGATCTATTGTTAATTTGATCTCATCATTTATTTATTTCCTTATTTCCTTTCCTCACTGGGCTATTTTTTCTTATTGGAGCCCTTGGGTGTATAGCCTCTTGCTTTTCCAATTAGGGTTGTAGCGT
>NC_090737.1:66783790-66801290 GCF_036898095.1 Palaemon carinicauda
GTAACATATTAAACCTGCGAAGGGGATAAATCAAGTTGCGATTTAATTTAATTTCTACTTTTCTGACTTCACCAATGTTCCAACTAAAAAAAACTTCCCCCTTTCAAATGAATGTAATATTATTTGGCCATATCAATATTGATCGTCGAGTTTTATTAGATATAGTTTTTACCATTTTCAACCATAATAAACAACACTGTGCATAATCAGGGAAATAAATCTCAAGAACCCAGAAAATGTATTTCCCTGTATTTTTTTTTCTACAACTTACAATCTATTCACTAAACATACCTCAAAAAAGAAATGACATTTATATTTTTTTTTCTCTGAGATAAAGGCGAATAAAAGCTTTTCCACTGACATAATTCTATTCCGATTGAACAATATTCCTCTTTTTCAACCTAGAAATACTTATTATTAACTTGTTGAGCAAAATATGATGTAATTTACGTCTGGTAAAAACTTCTCCCTTCGGCCTCATAACATTTGTTATAACAGGTAGTTTTTTCTTATTTTTTTTTTAATCCTGTAATTTTCCTAAGCATAGATAGAGAATATTTTTTTTTTTTTTTTATGAGGGATAGCATGACTATGCCAGTGTTGAATGACCAGAGTGGATGGTAAAGGACATGGAGCTCAGTGTGTCTCAAATCTCGGCCATGGCATCATATACAATTTGTGTCCCAGTGTTTGTGTCATTGTTTTGGTTATATCTGTCACATCACTCATCCTTTTCAGTTGTGATCGTCTTTGTTTGATATTGTATAGCTTTTCCATTGTTTCAAAATGCCAATGGGTATTCGTGGTACCGTGCCAAAGGACAAGAGTGTGACAAGGTCCATCAATGTTGGTGATTCTGGCATTTATGTGCCCATGGACCCATATGAAAAAGTCGTGGCATAGAGGAAGTTATGACATGTAATCATGATTCAACGCACATGTTAAAACTTAATGTCGGTAATAAGCTGACAACTGACATCTTAACATTATGGAAGCTGAACGTGATTATGTTGAAATTGAAGATGTCGCAAATGAATCCGCATCTGAATGGAGTATGAAGAAAGACAAATATTACATTAAAAATTATGAAGCAAAATTCATGTAAAGATACAAGGAAAACAGATTTACGAAGGAAAACCTGTGTCAAAAAAAACTAAAGATGTAAAAGGGAAAAGCGCAAAAGGAAAAACGAGTGAAAACTAATCACGATTGTAAAAGAAAAAAAGAACGGAAGTGTAAAATACTGATGGTGAAGTTGACAGTTATGATCCTAGTGAGGTAGAAGCAGGAGATGATTATACAAATGTTGAAGACAATGTTGTTGTAGTGGTTGATTTATTCAGTAACGAATATTTTCAACCGGATACATTGGAAAATGACATCCTTTGGCTTGTGGTGTTCACGCGATCACAGGTCACTTAGTCAGCAAAGATGAAAAGGCTCAAGGGGCCAACACAAGTTGGCCCCCCTGTGTTGGCCCCCTGTTTCGTTCACCCCTCAAAAAAAAAAAAAATAAATAAATAAATAAATAAATAAATTGGAAAAAAAAATCTATGAGGACTTAGCATCAAAGATGACATAGATGGGTGCATCGAGCATACAACACGCTTCACTGTACTGTTACTGCGATGATGATCCAGCTTTGATTTTTTAACTATTTCTTTTACGACCGAACAGCTTTATTACCTAATAAGAAGCAAATGCTTACAAGAATTATCTGTTTCTCCTACAGGTTTTCGGCCTTCTCCTTTATTTCTGTGAACTATACCTTTTTTGTTTTAGTTTCTCTACCTCTCGTTTTGTTAAAGTTTATATAGTTTATATTAGAGATATCTATTTTAATTTTGTTACTCATCTTAAGATATTTTATTTTTCTTTGCTTCCTTTCCTCACTGAACTATTTTCCCTGTTGGAGCCCCTGGGCTTATAGCATTCTGCTTTTCCAACTAGGGTTGCAGCTTAGCAAATAATAATAATGATAATAATAATAATAATAATGCGGGTTAGTGGTTAGAGGCGTCGGATTTACATTGGCTGCCTCTGCGCCGTGGTCGGAGCAAGTAAGGAGGAGAATTCTTGTTCTTGATGTCTGAGAAGCTCCCGGGGAAACTGATTCTCAGCCAAGCTGTATCTCCGCTTATTCATAGATGGCGATTCACCATCTTGCCCCGCGACGGCTGGGCAGCTCTGATTGGCAGGAGCCCTCGCTGGGCTGGAATCGGTGTTCGGTGAAATGCTTAGCCCCTGATCAGAGTGGATAAGGTTTGGGATGTCTTGTTTCATAGTTATTTTTGGGATGTGAATCCTACGGCAGGAGGGGAGCAGTAACATTATTGGGTCGTATTGAGGGAGAGAAAAAAAACAAACATTCCTCAATACGACCTAAAAGAATGACTTTTGCTTAATTACTGGCAGACCGCTATAATACAGAAAAGAAGATTATCCAAGTTATCGAGAAGATCGATTGCAAAATTAATGCTACTGAGGCAGCCATTGTTTTCAGCCAAGAATATATTAGTATTGTTAGTATTTTATTAAAAGTTTTGGTTGGAAAACAATAAATGTAAGACATTGATTGATAGGTGAAGAGGAGTTCATGGTTAAACAAAGAAAGATGTGTTAAGTCTTGATCATTTGATTGCTATGATACAGTTTTGCAATAAGTTAATGAGAAAGTAGTATATTTTAATTGCTTATAATTTGTGAAACTACAAAAATGGGCCAAGGCGTCACTTACTTGTTACTATTGCTAATAAGCGTAGAAGTTCGTTATATTCTGTTGTAAATGTACAATCAACTCTATAGCTCAGAGTCTGCGTAATGCAGCGCTCTTCTCACTTTTATAAGTTCCTCAGTTTGCTCACTAGTCAACAAGCTGTAAATTGAAGCTACTATCTAGCGGAGATGAGAGTAAGGGACATGGAAACTGAAACCCACCCCTTATACCTGTTGGGAGAATTATTAGGATATCAACAATTTCAAAGGTCGATACACACAAAAACACACACACACACGCACACACACATATATATATATATATATATATATATATATATATATATATATTATATACATATATACAGTATATATATATATATATATATATATATTATATTATATATATATATTATATTATATATATATATATATCATATAATATATATATATATATATATATATATATATATATATATATATATATATATATCATATTATATGTATACATATATATATATATATATATATATATATATATATATATATAAATATATATTATATATGTTTATACACACACGCATATATATATATATATATATATATATATATATATATAATTCCATTAATCATCCGTATGGGTATGTTACTTATTTGTTACAAGAACGAGTGAATTTACACAACCTTATGGTGCCATATTTTCTTATACTTGTAAAGGTAATAAAATCCTTTAAGTAGAATAATGACATCTTTTATATAAAATAGTATTCATGTATCATAGTAATGGAGATATTTAGCATTAAATGCCAATTTGATTATCATATGAACGATGCAATAATTCTTGAAAACTTTGGAGTGACTAGAGAAAAAAGGGAGAAAGGAATATTGAAGGTAACCCAAAAAGTATATTAAGTTAATATTTTCTGACCTGATATTTCACAAAATATTTCTTTCACCCAAAACTAACAATAGGTTACTTACCTGGGCCGAGTATATAAAAATCTACTGTATATGAGCATAGCCTAATACCCAGGAATATTCACTGCTATCATAAGATATTAAGTCCACATCTAGCACTAATATTCTTAACTAATATCCTTTGTTTAATGCTACACCAACTAAACAAAAATTTTCATATGCAATTTTGTTACCGAAAATAACATTTGGTTCATGATAAAATTTGAAATTTCAAGAAAATTAGCTATAAAGGTGCCTATAATGTCATAAACATGAATGCTAATCAAATCTGATATAAAAAGCTGTTACCATTCTGGTATTTGGAATAACATTTAATTCATAAAAACGCCCTGCCAGGCTCATGACACTGGGGTTGGGTGGTGTTGGTGTTGGTGGAATTTACACACCATAGGGATGGTCAAATGTTAACTAATGTAAATAGTGTATTGAATTGGTAGAAAAATTATTGATGTTTTTTATTGATGCAAGCATATCATCTTTGCCATTCCATATAAAAAAGAAAGCACTTTCAATGGGTATGTGAAACATTTCAATTGCAATTCTTTGTAAACACACACGTGAAAAACCTTATCTATGCATAAGCCTAATTCCTGTTTAAAAGATTTTCTAAATGCATCTTAATATAAACATGGTTTTACTGACATATTGCGTAATAATTATGTAATAAATAACGACAAGATGTATTGAAAGTTAAAATGAAGAACCGAATAAACTTCTTTATAATTAATATATCAAATATATAGGTAATATCTTAAAATAAAGGAGTAATCACGAAACTCAATTTACAATAAAGATTTTCGAGCAAGAATGTTCACGGTTTTACATTTTTGTGTAATGTAAATATATATAAAAAAAGACCTTTAAAATGAAATATGAAAAACCAAGATGGTAGTTATATCCAAAATGCCCAAACATGTGTTGAACATTGTGTAAGCATTTTGCATGAAAAACTATATAATAAACTAGTGTATGCAACCCATCAGAAATGACGCACACACCCTTCCCACCAGGGTATGGGTACTCCTTCTGTCCCTACCCCATGATTGGGGAGAGCTTGACTTGACCGGAAAGATATATATATATATATATATATATATATATATATATATATATATATATATATATATATATATATATATATGTGTGTGTGTGTGTGTGTGTGTGTGTGTGTGTGTGTGGTTAATAACACTAAAAAATTTGAAATGTTAGTTATGTAAATTTCCTTTTTGATAGGATCAAACAAATAACAGGTCAAGTCAGTATTTTAACAATTTTAAGTAAAAAAATTGCATATATGTATATATATATGTATATATATATATATATATATATATATATATATATATATATATATGTCTATATATATATATATATATATATATATATATATAAATATATATGTATATTTATATATATATGTATATATATATATATATATATATATATATATATATATATGTATGTTTATAAATATAAATATATATATATATATATATATATATATATATATATATATAGATATATATATATGCATATACGTATATATACATACACACACACACATATATATATATACATATATATATATATATATATATATATATATATGTGTGTGTGTGTGTGTGTGTGTGTGTGTTTGTGTGTGTGTGTGCGCGCGTAAAACACACAGTCAGTAAGAATAAAGCATAAATGATGAAGAAAAATAGGAATATATGTATGAAATACTAGGAACATAAATCAGTGAAAATTCGAGGACCACATTCACACATAAGCAAAAATTCTGTTCAGAATGTTTAGTCATGTTCTTACTCCTTGTTGCTTCTCTCGCAATGGTATTATGAGATCTTTCGTTACCTGTTTAGAAGTATGTTGCTTTTCCAATGTTGAAGCAGGTGGACAGGTAGCAAGCCCAGAACATCTACTAAACAGGTGGAAGAGGAGGAGGTAGGTCTCCAGTGGTATGCCCTTTCTGGTTATATGCTTAAAGGAAGTCTCCTTGCATAGATGCACCTTTCTAGCAGATCAGAACCAACTGGTGTCCTAGCTAATCCCCAATTTTAAACAAAAGAGAGAAAAAAATGGGACACCTCCTCCTCGGAACAATTTGAGCCTTCTGGGCCCCATTGGTCTAGAACCTGACTACAGGATTCATGACAAAAGGGCATCTTGCAATTACAACTCCTGCTGCAGCATGTTCCACTTTGGTCATCAGAGGTAGGAGGCGTTTTACCTTGTCCTATATACACGGCATCGATGTTTCTGTTAGGCAATTTGCCTTGGATCAGGACATCAGCAAAGAAGGAAAAAATCTTGAAGCTCTTCTTCCTTTCTGGAGTGTAATTCTGGGACAAGGTAAACATATGAAAGAGTGCCCTCTTGAAGCTGTAGATCATAAACTTCTTGTGTCTTATACTGACATGCCTCGTAAACTTGCAGTTTTTGATAATTTTATTAAAATGATTAACACCACCCATGAAAGTATTGTAGTCAGGGATGCTTTACGGACGGTGGAACTGCAACACTTCATGAGGACTACTCTGCCAGCGTTCATGTTCTTCTATCTCCATATTATGGATTTTGGTTAACAGTTTTATGAAGCTCACGTCCACCCATATAATCACAAATGTGATGCCTTTCATTCAAAAGTACATTACGTCTCGGGGAATGTGGGATCTTACAAGGAGTTGCAGTGCCTCTGGACCATTTCCAAGGAGCTGAAGAGTGCCATATGTGTGTATGTTACTGTTATACAACTTCTGAGAAAGGGATACAGAGATATAGCAATTGCCCATTTAGAGACAGTAGCCATTCCCTTGAAGACTGTCAATCAAGGATTGCACAGGTTGATGGTGGAAATGTAAGTCTCGCTGCTAGCCTTTGCAATGATGTACATATTTATGATATATTTACATATTTTTCCAACTTTACAAGGTTATACACTTTCAACCTAAGCCTCCCAATCCATGTCAAGATCCCTTCATCAATTGACATCTCCCACTAAGAAGTGTTCGCATACCTGAGATAAAAAAAAAATTTGAGGAGTGCTCCCAGGAACGTATATTACAATCTGAAAAAAATACAGCTTCGATGGTTTAGAATAACCCCTATAAACATACTCCACCCCCCCCCCCCCCAAAAAAAAGGACTCTGCAACATCCTATGAAGTAACTGGCAACAAGTAATTGAGGGATAAAGTTTGTCCACCACATGTGTTTCACAAACGCTTGTACAGTAATGACGTTTCCTTTTTTCTATATTTTGCTCTCCCCCTGCACTGATAACAGAACCCATTTAAGCCTTTTTTTCAGTATTAGCTAGTTTGAATTTGTTGACGTTGTTGCTCCCAAGTATTTGTATATAAGCTCATAGTATGTTTAACAGTTTTACAGAGGCATTCGCTTGGTTTTAGCACACGGATGTTTAGTTTCACTTCAAGGGTGTAACACACTCAAACACCAAAGCAGTCTATGGTATCATGGTAATCCCCAAGGCCACTTTAAAGGAAATCTATGATTGGTTTTGCAAACAAGGGAGAAACTCAATAGTGTACGACAAACTCGCCCTTTGGGAAATGACAAGTATCGCTCACCTGTCACAAACAGCTCCCTACTTTGTACTCTTTGGATACGACGCCTACCAGAACCTGTAAACACTGCATTCCCCTATGCTGATATTTTGCCCATGAAGGACCTGATGACCAAAGTCGATGCCCTTATGGACAGCACTTCACACCTCCAAGACATCCATCAATATCTCCACTCCAGATGAGAGGACAATTATTAGATATCGACCAAAGCTGGCATGAATGCAATAGGACAGAATGCGGTAGGACACAGACGCCCACCCCGTGACGTGCCGGCGTGGTGACAAAACCATGCAGCACCCACCTATGACACCCCCCGCTCACTCCCAAACCAACGGCCTCTCCAGACAGACACTTACTAACACCCATCGTCCACAATTATGCTACTACCACTCCAATTTCACTGCTGCTGCAAAGAAAAGTGTGATCGGTTGTCAGTGGCTGAAGAGATTGTAAATAGCCCATCAGCTGTGATGGTGGCCACCCCTATCGCTAATCTATTCTTTTTATATAATGGAGGTACGGGTGTGCGAATTTTGGTCGACATTGGTGCTTGCCATTCTCTCTTCTACCAAGGCCACTCTCCAGGACACAGCGTAGTCTGTCAAAGCTTACCGACGTCCACCTGGTGGCTGCCAACATATCTGCAATCCCCACTAATGGGTACAAGACCTTCACATTATTATTTAGGAGCATCAAGCATTATTGGGAATCTCTCATTCATGACATCACATTGAAAATCCTCAGTGCAGATTTCCTCTCCCATTTCCACCTGCTGGTTTATGTTGCTCACAAAAGATTCCTACTTGTCTACACCTCTTCAATCCACCCCCTTCGACCTAGCTCTTCACATCAAGGCACCAATGGATACATATGACCCGCTCATCACATGGTAATCGGTAGTCTATCATTCTGAATTTCAGGAAGCACCCTCAGTTTCCCCCAAGCACAGTATTAATCACCATATCAAGAACGAGCCCCCCATGTTCACAATATTCAGGTGTCCTGCAAAGGATAGTTTGCTAACTGCTAAACAAATGTTCACCAAAATGGAAGAACTGGGCCTTTGCCAAAAGTCTTAAAGGCCATGATGGTTGCCCTTACACATCGTCCAGAAAAAAGAGCGCTCCCTGTGCTCATTTTAAGGATTATAGGCATCTAAACATGCAACAACAACCAGATCACAATCCTCTCCCAAACTTCGCTGTCAGTACCTCCTACTTACACAAAGCGAAGGTTTTCTCCAGGCCAGGCCTCCTGAAGGGGTATTAGCAGGTGCCCATGAACCCAGAAGAAATCCCCAAGACCACAATCACTATTCCCTTTGGTATATACACCTTCAATTACTCCTGTTTTGGCCTTCGTAATGCTGGGGCTACTTTTCAACACATCTTGAATGGCATCTTAGGGGATCTACCCTTATGTGGAAGTTGGGTGGATGACATAATTGTGTTCTTTTCCTCCAAAGAGGAATACCTTCGTCACTTACACATCATTCTCTACTGCCCACAACAGAGCAGCCTTGTAGTCCGGTACAACAAGTGTACCTTTGGTGCCAATGAAGTATTGTTCTTAGGGCACTGCACCATTCCTGAAGGAGTCCACTCCCTTACTGAGAAGGTAGCAGCTGTTCAGAGCCTCCCCATGCCCTTGACAGTTAAGGTACTACAAAAACTCTTGGGGATGATCAACTATTATCAACTGTTCCTGCCACATACCACCGCCACACATGCAATGCTCTACACCCCTTTCAAGGGTAAGCTAAAAGACATGAAATTGGGTCCCCTCCAAGAAGCGGACTTTTGTAGCGTGAAGAATGACCCATCACTCCAATGATTCCACGGACGTCGCTATAGGTGCAGTACTCAAGCAGGTGGTCAACAGCTCACCCCACCCATTGGCCTTCTTTAGTAGGAAATTGTACAAGAGGGAATCCGGCTATACACATCTGTTTTGATGTTGTTACTATTTTTAGAATAATTTATTGTTATTTTTTTTTCACGTTGTTTATATATTTCCTTATTTCCTTTCCTCACTGGGCTATTTTCCCTCTTTGAGCGCTTGGGCTTATAGCATCTTGCTTTTCCAACTAGGGTTGTAGCTTGGCTAGTAATAATAATAATAATAATAAGATACCTTCATCAGCGGATTACTGGCTGTGCATTTAACTGTCCATCATTTCACCACTTCTTAGAAGGTACGCTCTTCGTCATTCGCCCAGACCACATGCCTCTGGTGCATGCCTTTACTCGACAGCCCGATGCCTAGCTTGCCCGTCAACAATGACATCTCACTGCAGTGGCTGAATACAATTGCACCCTTCAACAAATCTCTGGGAAATTAAATCCTTTTGTCGATGCCCTGTCACAAAACAAATTGGCAGCCATTCACCTGGAATTAGATTACAACTCCTTGTCAGAAGCCCAACAAAAAGACCCAGACTACCAAGCATGTAGGACATTCTGCACACCCTCCGTTAGAAAGAGGTTGCCTTTGATAAGTCCAATGGCACCCTCCTCTTTGACGACAGTACTGGTAGACCACGGCCATGGATACCTGTCCCCATGCACCATAAGGTGTTTGATTCCATTCATGGCCTTTCACATCCATCTTGCCAATCTATTGCACAGCTACTAAAGATGAAGTTCAATTGGCATAGCATACTAAGGATGCCAATTATTGGGTCTGCTCCTGTACTTCATACCAAATTTCAAAAGTACATCAACACACTGATTCAGGAGTGGTCAACTTCTGACAACCTCGGTCTACCCCCACACTAATAACAGATCCCAGTTATGCTTGCCTTTTCTTGCCATTATCCTGTTTGAATTTTGGTGACCATCTTGCTTGCAAGTACTTGTATAAAAGCTCTTTCTTTGTATAATTAAGTTTATTTGCATTCCTCTTACCTGTCTGTTATAACCTAACACGCAATGGCACACTTGCAGAACGTATTTTTGCATAATTATTTGTTATCATGCAATGAAAACCAGCAAATACATTGTGAAAAAGGTTTTGATAGTGTCCAGATCCTAAGACAGGTATATCATATTGTCCTTCAACCCTGGAAGTATACTGTAGTTGTATTCGCAGATAATGCCAAAGTGTGACATCGGATACACAGAAAGTTAGTGATATTCGAAATCGGATCACTGATTATTATTGATATTCAAGTTTTTGTCAATTTTCTTTCTTTTACTGGTGTATTTTGTGAAAAAAAAGATGAGTTCGTATTATCATCATACCATTTTAACCTGCTGACAAGCAATATTTACTATGATCCATATTGTTGTTACTTTATTTGAATCTACAATTGACCAGAATGAGTTATGCTAATTGGTAGCAGGTTAATTTATATGATAACTGATTAATAAGAGAAAATTTAGCTTCGCTACTTTCAGAGGGACTTAGATACTAATGCAAATTAATAGTGCTAGTTATATCATCAAAGAACGAATCGATAAGTTTTATTCTGTAATTCTGTACCATCTAGTATGTAGTCCTAATCTTAGTGTTCAGTTAATTCTAATTGTCTTGCCCTCTACATCATAAGATTCCAAACTAATTAGTATACTTTTTTCAGCTATACCACGATTGTAGTATATTCTTCCTAAGTTCAGCTGCTCATATAATAATTATATTTCATTGTTATATACAACTTATTCGTTTTAACAATATTACTGATCATATCCAATGTTATGAACTTTAACTATTTTTCATTTAAGATATATTGGCTATTCCTCCATAACTTTTCCGCACTGAGTTGCCTCTTAGGTTGATCCCAATGACTTGCAGCATTTTCCCTTTTTAATTACATTTGTTACTTGGCTAATAACAATAATATTTTATTGATAATAATAATAATAACAATAATAATAATAATAATAATAATAATAATTATTATTATTATTATTATTATTATTATTATGATGATGATGATGATGATGATGATTATTATTATCATTATTATTATTATTATTATTATTATTATTATTATTATATTGAAACGGTTAGTATTAGTAGCATAAACGGCAGAACACTTATAAAAGTGGCAGTGACACACGAATAGGACCCCAATCACTGACTAGGTATGTTCGTTCAACTATCATAGTAGCTAGGGGACCAGGTTTTATTTAGCTCTATTTGAACCTATTTGCACACATGTTTTTCCAAATTTACTTGAATTCGATACGGATTGTATGACATCTACTGTATAATAAAATTCAAACGCTGGTATTTTTCGTTAACGACTGTCATTTGTTTTGAGTACTAGTATTATAGATTATACCATATTTTTGCGTTATATAGAACAGAGAAGAAGAAGTAAACAACAATTGAATAATACATATTAAATGCTGGAATAAAGTGAGCTGGCTCCTATCGTCTGTTCTGCTGGAGTTTGGAGAAATTATCCAAACATAAAGAATATCATTGTTTACTAATGTATAAGACTTAACTTACTCTATTTCCGTATATAATTATTATATTAAGAAGAGCAATTTTGTGTATGGTTTCTATTCTTTCCTTAATATTGCGTGTTATAGGATATCATGTTTCGTAGAGAGCGACATTACTTGATTACACAGCTTCGGGTGTCTTGGAAAGATGTTTACCAACTTCTACTCTCATGAAGTTTAACCTTAGAGTCCATTATACTTGCTTTATCATTAGTTGGTGTTAAGGGTGTAGCAACAACTTCTGTTTCCTTTGTCTTCAGTTTCCTTTAACTTTCGTCCTCCGGTGTTACTTGACTTGAACTATGAGGCCCCTCAATACCACCATTAGTGGTTTCACCAAATTTTCAGTGGTTTAAGATAATCATTTTAATAATAACTCTTTTTGTGACTTTCGATTGGAATTAAATCATTTTAAAACATATACCAATATTGATAAAATGAACAAATGCCCAGGGGTTAAAAAGTTTTGGAACAGCTTCATTGCTGACCATACTTTTAAATATTTTATCGTTTATGCATGGGGATTTCATTCTAAATTCCATAATGTCACTGTAGCATATATATATATATATATATATATATATATATATATATATATATATATATATATATCTGATGTTCCTCAGGGATTCGAACCCCTGCCTATTCAGCAGGGGTTCGAATCTCTGCCCGGCCAGAAGCTATTACCAAAAAAGGAATTTCGGTGGATATATATCCCCAAGATAATATTCGCTATTAAATACCATTGTGGTTGATATTTACATTGATTGAAATCATGTGTATTAGTTATATATATTCATCATAAAATGAAACGTGTTGCAAACTCACAATTCAGCTATCTTGGTGGAGATTTATTTCAAGTCTATGAACAGATTACAGAATTCGACAGGAATATGTATGGTGACTTGTCATAAACTTAAATCTCTCTTGATGGCTCAGTTGGTAGAGTCCACGCAGGGATGGATTTCGGCTGAATAGGCAGGGGTTCGAATCACTGGCCGGCCAAAAGCTATTAAAAAATATGAATTCTAGTGGATATAAATTCTCAAGATAGAATTCGCTAATAAATACCATTATCGTTAATATTTACATTGATTGAAATCTCATGTATTACTGATACATATTCATCATAAAATGACCATGTGTTGCAAACTCACAATTCAGCTATCTTGGTGGAGATGGGTTTATTTCAAGTCTATAAACAGATTCCTGAATTCGAAAGGAATATGTATGGTGACTTGTCATAAACTTATATCTCTCTTGATGGCTCAGTTGGTAGAGTCCTCGCTGGCATTGTTTTCGGCGGAATAGGCAGGGGTTCGAATCTCTGCCCGCCCAGAAGCTATTAACAAAATATGAATTCCAGTGGATATATATTCCCAAGATAGAATTTCCTATTAAATGCCATTGTGGTTGATATTTAAATTGATTGAAATCAAGTGTATTAGTGATATATATTCATCACAAAATGACCACGTTTTGCAATCTCACACTTCAGCTATCATAGTGGAGATGGGTTTATTTCAAGTCTATGAACAGATTCCTGAATTCGACAGGAATATGTATGGTGATTTGTCATAAACTTATATCTCTCTTGATGGCTCAGTTGGTAGAGTCTTCGCAGGCATGTGACTGAATGGGCCGGGGTTCAAATCTCTGCCTGGCTAGAAGCTATTACCATAAAATGAATTCCAGTTGATATATATTCCCAAGATAGAATTCGCTACTAAAGGCCATTATGGTTGATATTTACATTGATTAAAATCACATGTATTAGTGATATATATTCATCATAAAATGACCACATGTTGCAAACTCACAATTCAGCTATCATGGTGGAGATGGGTTTATTTCAAGTCTATAAACAGATTCCTGAATTCGACAGGGTTATGTATGGTGACTTGTCATAAACTTTTATGTCTCTTGATGGCTCAGTTGGTAGAGTCCTCGCAGGCATGGTTTTTGGCTGAATAGGCAGGGGTTCTAATCTCTGCCCGGCCAGAATCTATTACCAAAAAATAAATTCCAGTAGATATATATACCCAAGATAGAATTTGCTATTAAATGCCATTGTGGTTGATATTTACATTGATTGAAATCAAGTGTATTAGTGATATATATTCATCATAAAATGACTGCGTGTTGCAAACTCACAATTCAGCTATCATAGTGGCGATGGGTTTATTTCAAGACTATGAAGATATTCCTGAATTCAACAGGAATATGTATGGTGACTTGTCATGAACTTATATCTCTCTTGATGGCTCAGTTGGTAGAGTCCTCGCAGGCACGGTTTTCGGCTGAATAGGCAGCGGTTCGGATCTCTGCCCGGCCAGAAGCTAATACCTTACAATGAATTCCAGTGGATATATATACCCAAGATAGAATTCGGTATTAAATATCCTTGTGGTTGATATTCACACACACACACACACATACACACACATATATATATATATATATATATATATATATATATATATATATATATATATATATATATATATATATATATATATATATATATATATATATATACATGTATATATATATATATATATATATATATATATATATATATAGCAAGGCACTTCCCCCAGTTTTAGGGGGTAGCCAACATCAAACAAAAGAAAAAAAAAAGGGGGACCTCTCCTCTCTACGTTCCTCCTAGCCTGACAAGGGACTCAACCGAGTTCGGCTGGTACTGCTAGGGTGCCACAGCCCACCCTCCTCCGTTATCCACCACAGATGAAGCTTCATAACGCTGAATCGTCTACTGCTGCTACCTCCGCGGTCATCTAAGGCACCGGAGGAAGCAGCAGGGGCTACTGGAACTGCGTCATAATTACTCGCCATTCATTCCTATTTTTAGCACGCACTCTTGCCTCTCTCACATCTATCCCCCCATCACCCATAGCTTTCTCCACTCCATCCATTCACCCAAACCTTAGCCTTCCTCTTGTATTTCTCCCATCAACTCTTGCATTCATCACCTTCTTTAGCAGACAGCCATTTTCCATTCTCTCAACATGGCCAAACCACCTCAACGCATTCATATCCACTCTGGCTGCTAACTCATTTCTTACACCCGTTCTCACCCTCATCACTTCGTTCCTAAACCTCTCTACTCGAGATACACCAGCCATACTCCTTAGACACTTCATCTCAAATACATTCAATTTCTGTCTAACTGTCACTTTCATTCTCCACAACTCTGATCCATACATCACAGTTGGTACAATCACTTTCTCATACAGAACTCTCTTTACATTCATGCCCAACCCTCTATTTTTTACTACTCCATCAACTGCTCCCAACACTCTGCATCCTTCATTCACTCTCTGATGTACATCTACTTCCACTACACTATTTGTTGCAACAACAGACTGCAAGTACTTAAACTGATCCACCTCCTCAAGTATCTCTCCATTCAACATGACAATCAACCTTGCACCACATTCCCTTATTGTACATCTCATAACCTTACTCTTACCCACATTAACTCTCAACTTCCTTCTCTCACACACCCTTCCAAATTCTGTCACTAATTGGCCAAGCTTCTCTTCCGCGTCCGCTACCAGTACAGTATCAACTGCAAACAACAACTGATTTACCTCCCATTCATGGTCATTCTTGTCTATCAGTTTCCATCCTCGTCCAAGCACTCGAGCATTCACCTCTCTCACCACTCCATCAACATTTAAACAACCACAGCAACATTACACATCCCTGTCTCGGCCCCACTCTCACCGGAAACCAATCGCTCACTTCATTTTCTATCCTAATACATGCTTTACTACCTTTGTAGAAACGTTTCACTGCTCGCAACAACCTTCCACTAACTCCATATAACCTCATCACATTCCACATTGCTTCCCTATCAACTCTATCATACGCTTTCTCCAGATCCATAAACGCAACATACACCTCCTTACCTTTTGCTAAATATTTCTTGCATATCTGCCTAACTGTAAAAATCTGATTCATACAACCCCTACCTCTTCTAAAACCACCCTATATTTCTAAGATTGCATTCTCTGTTTTATCCTTAATCCTATTAATCAGTACTCTACCATATACTTTTCCAACTACACTCAACAAACTAATACCCCTTGAATTACAACACTCATGCACATTTCCCTTACCTTTATGTAGTGGTACAATACATGCACAAACCCAATCTACTGGTACCATTGACAACACAAAACACATATTAAACAATCTCACCAACCATTCAAGTACAGTCACACCCCCTCCCTTCAACATCTCAGCTCTCACACCATCCATACCAGATGCTTTTCCTACTCTCGTTTCATCTAGTGCTCTCCTCACTTCCTCTCTTGTAATCTCTCTCTCTCCTTCTCATCTTCCATCACCAGCAGCTCAACACCTGCAACAGCAATTATATCGGCCTCCCTATTATCATCAACATTCAGTAAACTTTCAAAATATTCCGCCCACATTTTCCTTGCCTCCTCTCCTTTTAACAACCTTCCATTTCCATCTTTCACTGTCTCTTCAATTCTTGAGCCAGCCTTCCTTACTCTCTTCACTTCTTTCCAAAACTTCTTCTTATTCTCTTCATTTGAATGACCTAATCCCTGACCCCACCTCAGGTAAGCTGCCCTCTTTGCCTCACTTACCTTGCGCTTTACTTCCACATTTTTTCTCTATATTTTTCATACTTCTCTACACTATTACTCTGCAGCCATTCTTCAAAAGCCCACTTTTTCTTTTCCCCTTTTACCTTCACTCCTTCATTCCACCATTCCCTGCCCTTCCTCATGCTGTCTCCAACAAACTTCTTGCCACACACATCACTTGCAATCCCAATCAAATGTTCTTTTACTAACTTCTATATATATGCATATATATATATATATATATATATATATATATATATATATATATGTATATATATATATATATATATATATATATATATATATATATACACACATATACTGTATATATACATATATGTGTATATATATATATATATGTATATATATATACATATGTTATGAAGTTCGCTTAAATATATAAATTTCTTAAATATGGTCATGAGCAAAGGAAGTGTAAGTGGAGTCATATCGAATGAATTTCCAGTGAACAGTGGAGTACTATGAGGGAATATGTTGTTACCTATGTTGTTTATCATCCTCATGGATTTTGTAATGCACAGAACAGATAGCGAAGGTGGAGAAGGATTGGACTGGATTAGTATAATAAAATTAGGTAACCTAGAGTGTGCTGATGACGCTGTCCTTATTACCAGAACACCACAGGAATTACAAAACCTGCTTACCAGAATGCATAAGAAATCACGTGAAGTTGGGATCAAGATAAATAAAAGAAAGACAGCGATGATGCGAATGGAATATGTAATGGAAGATAACATAGCATTGGGAGAAGAAAGGATAAATAAGGTTGAATCATTTAAATATTTAGGAACTATAATATCTAATACAGGATCTTCAGAATTTGACCTTGATGAAAGATTAAAAAAAAAAAAGAACAAAATCTAACAATTGCTAGGGTAAGTAAAGTTCGGAAATCAAGTCACCATGAATTACATATAAAAATCAGGCTATATATCAGTTTAGTGAGATCGGTGTTACTGTATGAACACGAGTCGTGTTATGACAATGAAACAATATCCAACAGACTTTGTAGATTTTAGAACAAAGCCCTTAAAAGAATAATGGGAGTTAAATAGAAGGGCAAGATTAGGAAGGAAACTTTAAGAGAGAATACTCGAGTGCCT
>NC_090737.1:66803790-66811290 GCF_036898095.1 Palaemon carinicauda
CTTGAGTCATTGGGAGGAGGCCTTGGGGGAGGGAGTGAGAGTCCTCTCAAAGGGGATTTGAAACACCATTTGATGAGATTTCCCATGAATCCTTCGGGAGATCGGAAGTTTCTCCTCGCATTTGACTTAATTAGAGTCGGAAAGCGTTGACTACTGATGGCACTTCGTCCATTTTGAATAGCGAGGGGAAAGTCTTTTTTTTTTTTTTTTTTTTTTTTCTTTGTTTAATACTTTTTTTGTCTTTACTTTATGTCTGAAAATATAAATTATAGATTTTTGCAATTGAGCTTCTCAGTTTAAGTGATTACATTTTCGAACTTTATACCTCATAATTTGGCATTTTTTCTCACGTTGGAGTACCTTATAAAATTTCACAATATCATGCTGTTTAAAGTGGCAACACCTGGAGAGTGATTGTTTCTTAAGGCTTAGATGTTTCCTCCTTGAATCTATTCCAAAAAGTTAGAGAAATTTTATTTTTTAATTATGAGCAAAAGTATACTTGGTCGAAAAAAAAATTTCAAGAGCAAGGCGAAAAAAGAAAATAAAAAAAAATAAAAAATGTAAAACGCAATGGTTTTAAGTGAATGTTACCGTATCCTTGGCGTCTTTTCGTGCTATATGTATCTCATTATTCTCAGGAATAGAAGACAAAATTGCAGTCTAAAATGGAAGTTTTATATTTTGCATAACATGAATTTTCGATAGTTCTGTTTTGTCTTTGGGTTAGTTTCTGTATATTGTTTCAATACTAATATAAAGGATATCATTATTATTTTCCAGAGGATGATACCAAATTCCATTACATTATATATGTCATCATATTGAATTTCCACATGAGTCAAAAAAGTTGTTTTGAATCGATCTGATTGTTTGTTATTTTAGTTTCTTTATTTGTATGTTGTATACCGAATGTATCCATAGGCGACTTTCGATAAAAGGAAATCTCTCCTTACCATACTTATCCTTCTTTTAATTTCGGTCTCCCGTTATGGGAAAACACTGTCTGTCCTAAGCAAATATATTCATTACCAATCTCTAGAGTTTCGCCTATAAACTCTTATTTGTTGTCTCTCTGCATTATCATTGAACTTTATCTTAGATTTACTCCTATTCCTTTTAGTCCCAAATTTCTGCTTTTTCTATTGAAATCTTCTATGTTCTTTTGCAATTCCTCCTATGATTCAATTAACAAAACTATGTCATATGCAAATCTCAAGTTCGTAAGGAATTTCCCATTAATGATAATTCCTACATTTTCCCAACCTAAATATTCAAAAACTTCTTCTAGGCGTGCTTTTAATAATTGGAAAGAGATGGAGTTTCCCTCGTCTAACACCTTTCTCAATCGAAATTTTCTTACTATCTTAAAGTAGCTTTATGATTGTTGTATTTCTTGTATAGATATCTTCAAGTGTTCCATCATAAGATTTACCTATTCCTTGTCTGTGAAGGGCTTCATTACTGCTGAAGTTTTAACAGGTTCAAAAGCTTTCTTATAGTCTATAAATGCCATATATAATGGTTTATCATACTCTTTTGATTTTTCCATTCACTGGTTAATTGCATGGATATGGTCAATTGGTGAATACCCACTTCTAAAGCCTGCCTGCTCTCTAGGTTGATTAATTCTTAGCTGTCTTTCTATTCGGTCCAACATGATCTTTGTAAACAATTTATATATTACTGAGAGTAAACATTTAGGGTGGTAATTTTTGTGTCTCCATTATGTGAATTAGTATAATGCTAAAGTTTTGCCAAAATATATGTATAGGGCATTTCTGCAAAAAATTTCTGTAAAGTTCAGGAAGTTTTAGTACAGCACTAGGAAATATCCTCCATTTATTATCAAATCAATTTTTAGGTCATCTTCTGCTGCTTTGCCTCCTTTTATGTCTTTTAATGCTTTCATTGCGTCACCCACTGTTACTTTTGGTAACGGTTCATGTGCTTTATTATTGCTCTTGGCAAATTTACTTCTTATATCCCTATTGTATAGAGATCCTCTGTAATTTTTATCACACCATATCTTTTGATCATAATATATCTCTCTTCATCCTTTAAAGCAAACATCTAGTGGCACCCTTTTCCTAGTCTTCTTATCATCAATAAGATACTTCTTCCTTTCGACGGCGTTTCTTTAATATTTGTCTGATTGTGTTTGCGAGAGTCGTTTGAATAGTTCTGCTAAATCTATTCATTTATTTTGGATTTTATTTTAATTTCAGATCTTATCTTTATTGGGATTCTGGTCTTTTCTGATAGTTTTCCTTGATCTTGTTTATACACACACACACACACACACATACACACACATATATATATATATATATATATATATATATATATATATATATATATATACATATAAATATATATATATATATATATATATATATATATATATATATATATATATATATATATATCATCTCCCCTTATGCCTTTTCTCGCAAAGGGCGTAGGTTAGATTTCGCCAATCATCTCTATCTTGACCTTTTAATTAAACACTTCTCCATTCATCCTCTCTCAATTCACGCTTCATATTTCTCAGCCATGTAGGTCTGGGTCTACCAACTCTTCTAGTGCCTTGTGAAGCCTAGTTCAACATATGCTGGACTAATTTCTCTTGGGGAAGGAAAAGAACACTGTCCAAACACCCATCCGTATTTGGTACCCGAGTAATCTCTCTTATAGTTTCATTTCTAATCCTCCCCTGCCATTTAACTCCCAATATTCCTCTGAGGGCTTTATTCACAAATTTTATAAATCTGTAGAAGATTGTTACATTGTTATACCACGACTCATGTCCATACAGTAACACAGATATCACTAAACTGATATATAGCTTGATTTTTATATGTAATTTCAGGCGATTTAATTTCCAAATTTTACTTAACCTAACCATTGTCTGATTTGCTTTTTTTAATATTTCACTATACTCCAATTCTAGTGATCTTGTACTGGAGACCATAGTCCCTAAATGCTTCAGTAATTCTACCTCATTGATCCTTTATCCTTCCAATGATATCTCTGTCTTTCATCTATTCTTCTTGAACCTAACCTCGCATGATATTACATGTATTCTAGTAAGAAAGCATTGCCAATCTTGTGGTACTCTGCTAATAAGGACAGCAACATCAGCATTTATACTCTAGGTCAGCGAATATCCTATTGCCAATCCAATTCTTCTCCCCCATCTCCAATGTCTACGCATTACAAAATCTTTTAGGAAGAAAAACAATATAGGTTACAATACACTTCCCTGGAGTACTCCGATGTTCACTGAAAATCCATTTGATAGGAATCCACATACATTAACTTTGCACTTGCTGTGCTCATAAACAGGCTTAATCAAATGTACATATTCAAGAGGAATTCCATAATAACGCACGACTCGCTACAAAATTGGCCGCTGCACATTATCAAAGGCTTTTTAATAGTCCACAAATGCTATTAAAAGTGGATTTCTATATTCTGCTCATTGCTTTACCACATGTCTTAAAATTAAAATTTGGTCTGAACAACTTCTACCTTTTCAAAATGCTGCTTCTTTATCTCTTAGCTTTTTATCTATCTTTCTCTCTAGTCTTTTTGAAATGAGAATACTCTATATTTCCTTCGCAAATAACCTTAGTGTAATGCCTTTCCTTGGTTTGCCATTTACACAAACTTTCCTTACTTCCATTCATCAGGTTTTGATTCTTCATGCCACATTCTACAAAATAATCCTGTAAGTATTCTGGGAGTCGCTTCATTTTCAGCCAGTATCATCCCAGCTTTTATTCAATAGTAACCAGGGGCTTTTCATCTCCTAATTTCATTCATGGGCACATCAAGGTATTCATCAACTTCAGGTACCCCAATGAAATTATTCCCTTTTATCTCCTATTCATGACCTTGCTAAAGTCATCCATCCAACGTTGCATTTGTTGATCCTCTAGTATTTCAACAGATCCATCTCTCTTTTTTATGAGTATATGCATTTTCTTCTTTTCTCCCATAGAGAATTCATTAATAATGTTTTGAGCTATTCATACACCATAGCCACTCCCTGAATTCATAGCTTTGTCAGCCTCATCTGCTTTCCTGATTAAACATTCTCCCCAGTCATTCCTGGCTTCTCTTTTGACCTCACTATCGATACTGGAATACTTAAAATACTACACCTCGTAATACTCATTACTTTCTCGAAAATTCTCAACAATAGATTTTTGTATTTGTCTCTAATTTATAGTATACCAAGTATCATTTCATATCCACACACACACACACACGCATATATATATATATATATATATATATATATATATATATATATATATATATATATATTTATATATACATATATATATATATATATATATATATATATATATATATATACATATATATACATATATATATATATATATATATGTATATATATACTTAAGAAGCTGGTCTTCATGACAGTAGAATACTTTATTCACGTATTTTATCTGTGTATTCAAGAGATATATAGCCACCTTGTAAGGTGAGTTCCACTCACGTAAGATTGAGTAATGTATATGAATCACACAACACATTCTCATTCTTTTAGTTGTATTTTCATTCAGTTCCGTATTTGTAAATTTATATAATTTTAAAGACTTAAATTTTCATTTTATGTAGTTTTCTTACAAAGTCTCATGTAATCTTGTATGCAATCTATGTAATTCTCTATGGCACACATCATGTTTCCACGTGGTTGGAAGAGGAATGAAGGTTCTAGACTGAAGTTAAATCTGTTTTTAATGTTACTAGAGGAGCTGGGCAGAGTTAGCTGAGAGTGGCCTCACAAGCAACGTTAGTACCCTACTTCCATTTTGCTAAGTTGGCAACCTTACACCACTAGAGCTATACAAACTACGAGATGATTTACTAGAAATTTCATTAAATGTCAAAATTAACTATTACTATTAATTAATTTCTAATAAAACAAGTGATTGTATATTTTCTTTTTTTTAAGTGTCTTTCTTTTTGTCTTAGTCTCAGGTTTAGTTCAGATTTGATATTTCGAGTGATTTATTTTTCGTGTCAATTTTGAATTGTTTATTTCTATAGAATATATTTACTTTTGTAAAGTGTGTATGATTTCGATCAATGATATATTTCTCAGTGCTTTGCTCCTATTCCCTGACTAACAACCGAAGTACGATATTGATTTAAGAATAGCTCCTTTAAAAAGGAAGTAATCACCCAGTTTTGTTTTCAGTGTAAAATAAAGAGACCTTTTAGAGTATTATATTCAGAGCTCGGAGGTTCTTCTCTTGTGTATCAAATTATGTAATATAAATTAGGGGAGTTTTGGAGCCTGGGAATTTACGTAGTTCGCTGGTCATAATATATATTTTTTTGGTGCCCCGACCCTGGGATCGAGTAATACTGTTTTAAATGCTAGGTATAACAGGGCCGTGATTTGATTAAAGGTTTTATCGGTTTAATGTTGATGGGATTCTCTGTATTGATAAGATATGTTGTTTGTAGAGGTATAATTTTTTGTGAAGTACAAAGTGGCACAATTAAATGTACAGGAGTTTTTGGAAAACATAATTGTTCAGGAATTGTCGGAAGCTCATGTAACTGAAGCTCAATCTCGCTATTTCAATAGCATGTGGTGACCATGCATCTAGTGGAATGATTAAAGGAAAAATCAAGCGTCTAGCCTTAGAAGCGTTGATAAACTCAGGAAAGTTGCCAGAAGAAGATATTGTAGCAGCTCGGAACTTTTATGAGAAGGCTGAAGAAGAATTCATAGAGAAGCAAGTTTCAGATGACCCACAAGCTGAAAGAATGAAAGTAGAAATGTATGTAAAGGCTGAGATTAGACTATTTGCAGCGGAAGAGAATTTCATTAAGTTGAAGATAATGACAGAACGAGAAGAAAAAGAGACAGAGAAGAGGCAAGAGAAACTGATAAACATAGAAAGGAAATGGGAGCAAGAGAAACTGCGAGACAGGAAGAAAGAGAGAGAAGAGGCAAGACGGGAAGAAATGGAGAGAGAAAGAGCAAGAGAGGTTACAAGACATGCAAGGGAAATAGAAGCAAAAGAAATTGCAAAACGGGAAGAAAGAGAGAGAAGAAGCAAGACATGCAAGGGAAATGGAAGCAAGAGAAATTCCAAGATGGGGAGAAAGAGAGAGAAAAGAAGCAAGACATGCAAGGGAATTAGAACTGTTGAATACTCGTGCTAGGTTGTCGCCAATTCAGACAGGTGTGACCCCGGTTAGGCATGATCCACGTGTTTAATGCGGCGAATGCACAGAGATTGATCCCGAAATCACAGAAGAAGCTCCCTACGAGTTCTTCGATCATTTTGAAACGTTCGTTTCGACGATGGATATATATATATATATATATATATATATATATATATATATATATATATATGTATATATATATACAGTGTATATATACATACATATATATATATATATATATATATATATACATATATATATATATATATATATATAAGTATATATATATATATATATATATATATATATATATATATATATATATATATATACATATATATTTATATATATATATATATATATATATATATATATATATATATCGATAGACCTAACGTCGATGGACATAATGTCGCTGGACAGAACATTCGACAGATGTAATGTCGACTATTGTACAAGTAGGACAAAATGTCGACAAATCTGAGAAAAATAGTAACAATTATTATATTAACTTAGTTTTTTTATGCGAAAAGACTCTTTCAAATATTCTACTTTGGTAATTATCACATTAGCTAGCTCAGTTATTAATTACATATTTGCCAGAAGTCAGCTGTTGTTTACTTATTATTCCAATACTGGCAGTAGCCTTGTTTCGTTTTTTAAAGCCATTTAATGACAACAAAATTTCAAATTTTCAACGAGGAAAGAACTTTCCAATTTCCATTAGTTCTCAAAGAAATTCAGTATAGTTAAATTGTTTTTCGACATGCCCATCGCTATAATGGAAATAATTAAAACGAACAAAGGCGGCAAAAAACGTCTTTACAAAGGATGTGCTTATGTAGTAGGCAAGCGAAAAAGGATAGTATCTTGTGGCGATGTGAAAAACGTCGATACTGTGGTGGGCGAATAACTACTTTTCACAATACTGTAATTTCTTTTGTAAGCCCTTCTCAGCAGCCAGATAGTCTCAGATGTTATGCTTTAAAAATCCAAAAAAAAAAAAATAAATAAATAAATAAAAGCTATGGTCAGCGCTACATCAGATATTCCATTGAATATAATTCATAACGCTAGCGCAAACATTTCTCTACATGTGCGTGATGTTTTGCCAAAGAAGGAATCAATTGCACGCACAATTAGGCGACAACGCAATATAAATGAAGATGATTTGATGACAACTACAAGGGTTGAAACTTTTTTGTTACACGAAAGGGAGGATATATGTATTTAGTCAACGTTTAACAATTTAAGAATGTTGGAAACCTATTCTACATG
>NC_090737.1:66818790-66821290 GCF_036898095.1 Palaemon carinicauda
GAGAGAGAGAGAGAGAGAGAGAGAGAGGTGAAGAAACTTGATAAAACTGCTTTGCTGAGGGAAGATTACAATACTGTCATTCATAAACCCTCCTCAGGCATGAAGTTTCAACCGTCGTCCCGACAGAGTGACAAGTATTCGCTGAACCATGAAAACCCGTTCAGTAATAACTACGTGAATAAGTTCAACAGTTACGGAGGATGTAGCATGAGTACTGTTCCTAAGCAGAATGAGATAGTACCACGGCAACCATCGTGGAATCCTCCTCCTTCAAGTATCATGAGAGATGCACAGAAGGTTGATATTGTTTGCTTTAAGTGTGGCAAGAGAAGCCATATCAGTAAATAATGTTGGTCAAACCGACCAAAAGCAGTCGCCCAAGTGATTCGAATTCACAGAAAGCAAAGACGAAGAAGCTATTGGGAAGAGACAGAGAGGAAAATAAACCAGCTAACGTTTATATGACGAACAGGACGAACCCAAAATCTGTGGATGCCTTTAAACCATATATTTATGAAGGTATGTTAGTAGCATTAGAAGGGAGTGAGCGAATCCTGGTCAGGATATTGCATGACACAGGTTGTAACCATAGTGTGGTGGTATGAGGAGTACTCCCGATGGTAGAACAGTCTCTCACAGGGGACCCAGTTATTTTCATGCGAGTTGGTGACAGATAATTTTGACACTGTGGTAAAGGTTTCATTGACTGTTGAAGGAGTAGACGTCCTGCTGTGTAAAGAGATTGGTGGAGCGCCACTCGTGCCTTTTCCTATTGTTACGGAGAAACCTTTGAAGTATAGTTCTACACGTGAACTCGAGAAGAACTACCCATATCTGTTTTCTAGTTGTGTTACACCTAGGAGCATGAAGAAGAAAGTGGCTGCTGAAAAGAAGAAAAAGATATTGAACGAGCAATGAACTTGGAGGATTTCTTTTCCGGAGAAGAGGATTACCTTGATGGTACGCAAGAGGAGAACTCCCGAGTAAGCCTGAGTGAAGAGGAATGACAGATGAGCGGATAAAAGTACAAAGAAGAAATGGACTTGGAAGAAATAGAAAATTCAATGCTAGAAGTAGGACAAGTGAGTAGAAAAAGGCTTATAGGATTGCAACAGAAGGATGCAACGTAAACAGAATTATTGTACCGTATGGTGGACGAGACGTAGTCGCTACATTCTCCAACTTGTTATTATCTTAAGAATGGGTTGCCTCTGAGGAAGCATAGACGCCCCCCCCCCATCCACAATAGCCCCGGGAATGCCGAATGGTGGATATATCGACAGATATTAATTCCCGCATAGGTGATCACAGTCGTTGCCGAGACGGGACATATGGAGGTAAGGAAGTCGACGGAGAAGATAATGAAACACTTTTTCTGGCCTGACATGCATAAGGACGTGAGCCAGTTTCCGTTGCATGTCACGTATGTCAAAATGCTGGAAAGCCGAACGAGTACATTAAGAAAGCTCCCTTACACTCAATAGATGTTCGAGGAGAAACCTACAGCAAGGTAATGATTGACATGATAGGACCTTCACCAAGGACATAAAAAGGTAACGAATATATGCTAACCTTGATGTGTTCAGTAACGAGATATCCAGAAGCCAAACCCGTCAGGAACATCAGTGCCAAAATAATCGCCGAGAAGTCATTAGACTTTTTTACTAAATTTGATATACTGGAAATCATTCAAAGTGACCGAGGAACAAATTTCATGTCAAAATCCTTTCAGGACGTAATGAAACTGTTGGATATAAAACAATAACTATCAACTGCTTATCATCCGCAGACCCAAGGTACATTAGAGAGGTTTCATCAATCTTTAAAAGATATGTTAACGAAATTTTGCAACGAAACGGGGAATGAATGGGACATCAGACTACCATTCATGTTATTTGAGGTACATAATGCTTATCAAGAAAGCATGGTATGTAGCCGGAATGAAATGGTATTTGGACGAGAATTCGGCGAGTTTAGGAAATTTTCCCTAGAAGACGGGAAAACGAGTCAAGGACGGGAGAAGAAAGGGTTTGGTATTAAGAGTACAAACAGAAAGTCTACGGTAGGATGGCAGTTGTTATTGGTCTACGCATCGGAAAGGATATTCCTTCTCGCCAACGAGTCCCAAGAACCATACCGGATTTTGGTGAAGAGTCGTGACATGACCTACATTATTGAGATACCAGGAAAGAGGAAAAATTTGAGAAACACTCTATCAACTTCGAAACTGATACTTCAAACACCGGATTTCACAGAGTAATTCCTTATCCAAGTGGATGTGTTGGATAACGGGATTGGAGCTGTTTTATATCAAGAAAATACGGAAGGTGGTCATTATGTTTGCAACTGTATTGTATTAATGTAAAGCGTATATCAGGAAAAGATAATATGGTTGCAAAATATTTATCTCGGGTTGAATGGAAGGACTTAGGCCCAGAAAAAATAATTTTTTTTGGAGGGAACTATCTTACGAAGAGAGTCTAGTGCAGTGTAAATACAG
>NC_090737.1:66826290-66856290 GCF_036898095.1 Palaemon carinicauda
TTCTTTTTTTCTTTTTCGCCCGGGGCTCTGATCCCGAGGTCATTAAGATAATCCAAACATTAATGTATCAAAAATATATGCCTTATTCGAATATGAAAATCACGTCTAAATGTGCAAAATTTCTCATAATTTAATGCCAAGTCACAAACATGGCAATTAGCTGCGATGGTGAAGATTAGTTGATTTCAATTCTAAGTACAAACAAACACAAATTGGACAGGTATAAATACAGAAGAATTGTCATTGACTTGTATCTTTCTTCCTGGCCAGGTGGTATGTCACTTGATACAAGTTTCGTGTATCAGGGTTCGTATCCAGGCCGGCCAGAAGCTATTCTCTTTGCGTGATTTCGCCTGGGGCTCTGATCCTGAGGTTGGTAAGAGAGTCCAGAAATTAATGTATCAAAAATATATATGGCCCTTTTGAATGTGTATATATATATATATATATATATATATATATATATATATATATATATATATATATATATATATATATATATATGAACATATATCACAAGCACACGTGATTTTAATTAATGTAAATATCACCCACGAAATGCATTTAATACCGAATTCTATCATAAAATGAATTCCAAGTGGATATGAATTTCCCAAGATAGAATTCGGTATTAAATGCATTTCGTGGGTGATATTTACATATATATATATATATATATATATATATATATATATATATATATATATATATATATAAATATATATATATATATATATATATATGTGTGTGTGTGTGTGTATATATACATATATATATATATATATATATATATATATATATATATATATATATATATATATATACATATGAAATATATATATGTATATATATAAATATATATATATATATATATATATATATATATATATATATATATATATATATATATATATATATATATATCAGAAAAGTAAAGTTATACTAAAATCTATCGAATTCTAATGATCAATGATTGATTCGTCAATAAGTCGTACAATACCATTGCTGGAGTAAATATTTGCATCTTGATTGTTTCTTGTCATGGTGTCTTAAGTCTAGTTATGATAAAATGAACAATAAATATTATAGAAAACCTATCTTTAAGAAAAGAGTAGAAAACTATAACCTGAAATATTTTTATATATTCATGACCATTTAAAGACCAAACTCGTGAATTCAGTTGTCGCATGAATAGCTTTACTATTCCCCATCTCCAGGAATTGGGAAGCTTTGTTAAGGTTCAACACATGGCGAAGACGAAGGAAAGTCTCTTCAGAAGGCTTTAAAACGCCATTTGATGGGAAGGCCTCCATTACTCCAGGTATGGGTGTTTTTCTTTCAAGTTTTCTTTTATTTGAAGAATTGGTGCATCCTAGTTTAGTATCTATAATAAATCTTCATCATTATTTTGATCTTCGTTAATTTAAGGCCTGATGTTAACTTAGGCCAATACTTTTATTTTTTAATTTCTAACACACTTTTGGGTGGAATTTGGCAAAGAAATTTTGAAATACTGCATCTGATTGTTACGAAATTGTAATTACGTCTAATAATTACTTCCTGAAATATCTTAAAATTAAGATTACCGTTAAAGGTAATGTACATTTTATAGATTTTAGGATTTTTTTTTCTTTAACATAACTAATTTTCTCATTGTTGGAAAGTAATTATTTTGTGTTAGTTGTTGGCTCACTCCGTCCTCATAGATGCTGAAAGAAGATTTGTCAATATTCCAGAGTTCACTTGGAATATCGCCTATATTGTTTAAAACTTTTCAGAAATGAATTTTCATAAATTACGGGTATGTGTGCCTGAAGGTACTCATACACTAACCAATTGCCAACACTTTGCATGACTACTGTGGTAGGTTTCATATGGGCCCTAATATGTCGGTTCAAGTTTATACTTCATCGGCTATACTCGATTTATATAATCACAATCTCAACTGTTGTATGTTATGCAGTCTCTTTTCATTACTCTTCGTGACATATTTTACATGTATACTCAATTACTCAATACTTCTCGCTGGAATAGTAGAATAATTTTTGATGATTTATCAGGGCAGCATATGGTAATAAGGACGTTGTTGATATACTAGAATAAAACATGTATCTCTTAATGACGTATTATATGAAATATTTAAGGAAAACTTGATAGTGGGAAGTAGACAGTAGACTATCAATGACCTGGGTTATCAGCCACTAAATAATGGAAAATTCACAACCACTTCGCTATTATGGGATTTCTCCAAGCCATTAGCTGAAACCGTATATACTGCCATAGAAAAATATTCTATTATTAACATGACCATGAAGCATATATTAATCTGTTCAAGTACTTGGTATCATCATCACTAATTAACACCTCCAGACAGTCAAGTGTAGTAATGAAAGAGCACAGTGCTTGAACCAGTGAATTTGTCATTTTATCGCATATTGCAAAAGTATGAGTTTATCGGGTAACTGTATCCACGAATGCAGGTATACAGTAATGTTTCATTGTGCAAATAGTAAAATTTCTTATCACGTCCATATGAACCCTATAAAATTCAGCAGGAAACACAGGCTACTTTCTGCCTTCTGATACTACAGTTCTGTGTTTTTTGAAGCAGTTTCAGGAATGAGAAAATTTTATATAAAATCTATTAATTTTCACATTCCTGTTGACTTACGTGCCCTTCTTACCATTCTGTTAATCGCCAAAAGCGTACGAAATGGATGGTTCGGCAAGCTGAAGAGGAATGGAGAGCCATTCGTGCACAACATTCGCCTCTCTTACTTTCGTATCATTATCAATGAAACATTTCTTTCTTAGCACATTACTAGCCTAAAGAGAAGCTGTCCTGAGTTTTTTTCCTAATCACTCCCCGCACTCTTTCCTTTATTCTTCCTTTCCGGACCCCACAATTTGTCCTAGCCACAATTGTTAATCCAACCTGCATCATCAGGGTACTTGATCTGGATACACTTTTTGTGCCCTGTCACCCAATGCATTGGTCTTATTCATTTCCTTCTCTCTCCTTCTGCTGAGCTAATCGTCCTCTCTCTCTCTCTCTCTCTCTCTCTCTCTCTCTCTCTCTCTCTCTCTCTCTCTCTCTCTCTCTCTCTCTATATATATATATATATATATATATATATATATATATATATATATATAAATATATAAATATATATACATATAAATATATATATATATATATATATATATATATATATATATATATATATATATATATTAAGGGGTCGGTTGCCTGATGCTTTCTCTAACACACAGCTTCTGTTATCTAATCGGCTGCTGCGAATACTTCCCCGTTTTCTATTCAACTCTACTTTAGGACTAACTGATCTAACATCTCGGGTCTGTTGTTCTTCCTTCCTCTTGTACCCTAGTAGTTACTCTAGTACTGCGTTGTATATAAATAGCACCTCAGCTACATAGCTTTGGTTTACCTTCTGTATATTCGAAACCACTTATGTTAAATCCCAACAACCTTTTTATCCCTCTGGCTTTTCTTGTGGTTAGATCCTCCTTTAAAACAAGTCAGTATGGTTATCTGATTCGATTGCAACTAAATTGAAGGTCCCAACTAAAGAAACAATGCTTCTCCAGGACCCACAGAATTGCCAAAGCCGCTTAATTAAAGGTAATATAACTCATTTCTCCTCTTTACAATGCCCAAGAAGGAAAATAAATGTTCAATCTCTATATTCTCAATCTCACTGTGAAATTACGCAGCCGATAGCTACACTATTCCCGTCCATTGTCACCAAAACAGGAGGATCAAATCTAGGATATGCGAGTAACTTGTTGGAAGTTAAGGCAGCATTGATTTGGCTAAAGGCCATCTGTTCTACAACTCCCTAGTATATGTCTTGTAGCTTCTTTAGCACATCTAAAGATCCTTGTTATTCCCGAGGAACTTCTGATAAGGTTATAGTAACACCCAGAAAACCCTAGAAAACTAGAGAGTTCTTCCGAGAGTACTCTGGATCTTGTCTAGGGTTATTATAACGTCATGGATATTAAAAAGAATATTATGATCATCAAGGTACGGAGTACAGGCATATTTTCTTGAAAAGTGATTACGAATATTTTTTCAAACCAACAAAAAAAAAAAAGAAAAAAAAATTGAATTAAACTAATATCAACCATCATTTGCGACAAAGGCCATTTTAGTCTTCATTTATTGGAATTTAATTGTAGCAGACTGCTTCTCCTGAAAGTTGTCGTTTTCCATGTTGCCACCAGTTCTTAGTTGTTATTGTTAAACACAGAAAATATTCTCTGTTAGCCGGCTATATGTGATCCATTTAAGGTCTCCATGGTTTAGATTTTACTACATCTGCCAAAGAATGGTTGCCATAAAAAATTATCCATATAGATGGAGATTAACTATTCCGCTGATATTCTTAAGGTCGATTACCCAGTTATTAACCACGAGTAAGTCGATTGACCCAAAAGCTCGTAAAGCTATCGCAACCCCAATATACTGTATATACAAATTGTAAAACTGAGAACGGAACCTTCTACCAAAATTTTAAATTATTTCTCTTTCACATCCCATTTTCATGCAACAGACAAGAAATTTTCCTTTAGTAGTCGTCAGCGTAATTCATTCTAGTTCATAGGGCATTCCCGTGGCCATCTGCATTATGTTTTCTCCTACTTACAACCCCTGCATGGCTAATCCAAAGTGTATCAAAATGACCTAATTGTACAGAAGAGATTCTCTTATGTATCTATCTATCCATCTAAATATCTATCTATCTATCTATCTATCTATCTATATATATATATATATATATATATATATATATATATATATATATATATATATATATATATACTGTGTTTACACATATTTATATATATGTATGTATACATATACTTATATTTATGAATATATATATATATATATATATATATATATATATATATATATATATATATATATATATATATATATATATATATATATATGACAATTTGCTGACAATTTTTCGAAAAACAACTATTCGAAAGACAATTGTTCGAAAACTTCTTTTTCGAAAACAAATTATTCAAAAACAATTGTTCGAATTTACAATTGATCGAATTGCAAGATATTCGAATAAGCAATTTTTCGAAATTAATATTGTTCGAATCCATGAGTTACAGCGACTGACTAGTTGAGTAAGAGTAAGAATTCATTATTTTTGCGGTTTATAAGCGAATGAGTAGATATATGAGAAACAACTCAATTGCATTGTTTGTCTTTTAAAATACATTTATAAAAAATAACCGTAAACAAATCCTGCTTTTGAAAGACATTAATTATCGAATGAGTAGTTATATGAGAAACAATTCAATTGCATGGTTTTTCTTAAATACATTTATAAAATCAAATGAAAATAAAAATGATCCGCAAACAAATCCTTCTTTGGTAAATAACATTAAAATTCTCACTGTTATTTTGGACGCTTTCATATTTAGTCGAAATTTCTTGAACCCTATAATGGCGGAGTTCGTTAAGAGTGAAAAAGGGAAAGCCCATGTTAGTAGTGAACGGACATTTATTTGTTAAAGAAAAGCAAATACAAAATAAAATTTATTGGAAGTGCCATGAATTTTCAAATTACTGTTAATGTCGTTGTTTCTATTTCTAAAGAACATAATCAATCAGGCGATGCAGCTGAAATAGAAGTACGAAAATTTATGGAAAAAGTTAAAGAGGGTGCAAAAGGTACACGTGACTCACCTCATTATATAATTTCAAATGCATTTTCGGATATTAGTGAATCTGGAGCTCAAGGATTGCAAACTGTAAACAGTATTAAGCGCTCAATTAGAAAGGTTCGCTCGCAAGAAAATTATGGACTATCTACACCCAGTCATGGGAAGGATATAGTGTTTTCAGTCAAATATATGAAGACTCATGAATGAAGATTTTCTTGTTTTTGACTCGGTCTGGAGTACGATAGAATATTAATATTTTCCACACACGCAAATCCTGATGTTTTAACTTCAAAACGGTCCCAACACTGTTTGAACAACTTTATACCATACATGGCTTAAAGAACGGGTTTTGTATACTTTTGATTTTTGGGTTGCTGCCCAATAAAAAAGAAGAAACTTATGTTAGATTTTTGCGATGCATCAAATAATTAGCAAGACTTTCAAATATTGATTCAATCACCACTGATTTTGAACAGGCCATGATAGATTCTTCCAAGAAAGAATTTTCCTCGGTCAAGCTTTATGGTTTTTTTTCCATTTAGGACAATGTTTATATGGGAAAGTATGCAATCTTGGTAAAAAAGTACAGTATGATACTGACGTAGAATTTTCAATGAAAATTAGAATGCTATTATCACAGGTATTTATCCCAGAAGAAAGAGTTATCGAAACTTTTGAAGATTTAGTAGAACAGGAGTTATCTTCACCCGAATTACTTAGGGTAATAGATTATTTTGAAGATACGTGGCCTGGTTGACCAGGTAGACGAAATGCTCGTCGTTCCTCTTTGTTTGATATAAATATTTGGTCTTGCTTTGAAAGAGTTAAGAATAATCTCCCAAATAATTCGATTGAGGGTTGGCATCGTGCATTTTCTCAGCAAGTCGGCGCTGTTCACCCAACATTATGGAAATTCATCGACGCACTTAAAAGAGAACAATCTCTCAATGAAATTAAAATTGCAAAATAAAATAGAGGTGAAGAATGTGAAAGAAGCACCCGGAAATCTAAAGAAAGTGCAAGACGTCTCAAGAAACTAGTGGACAACTTTGAAGAATATCAAGACGAGATCAAGTATCTTCGTGCAGTAGCCCATAGGATGTAATAAAAAGTCTGATTTCCTTTATATGTTAGTATTGATTTTAAATTACTTTTAAAATGGCTTTATTTGACATAAATGTGCAGAGATGTGTAAATAAAACTTTAATAAATCTAAAATATTCATTAATTAACATTAATCCTATTCTTCTTTATGGTTAAGTAAAGTTTGCTAAGGATTCGAACAACATAAATTTCGAAAAAATTTTATTCGAATATCTTGTAATTCGATCAATTGTGAATTCGAACAATTACACATTCGAACAATTTTTTTCGAATAATTGGTTTTCGAAAAAAAGTTTTTCGAACAATTGTCTTTCGAATAATTGTTTTTCGAAAAATCGTCCGCACACGATATATAACACTACTAAAACAAACACAAGCACCACACACATACACATACACAAATACACACACATATATATGTGTATGTATATATATATATATATATATATATATATATATATATATATATATATATATATATATATATTTATCACCAAAACAAACACAGAAACACACACATATACAAACATATATATATACATATATATATATATATATATATATATATATATATATATATATATATACATATATATATATAGATATATAAATATATACCATATATATGTATAAATATAAATATATATTTATATATAAATATAAATATATATTTATATATAAATATATATGAATATATATATATATATATATAATCATATATATATGTATATATATATATACACATACATGTATATATATCCATATATATATATATATATATATATATATATATATATGTATATATATATATATTATATATATGTATATATATATACATATATAATATAAAAATACATATTCATTCACATCAAAACATACACAAAAACACACGCATATATATATACACACATATATATATATACATGTATATACTGTATATATATACACATACATATATATATATATATATATATATATATATATATATATATATGTATGTATATATATATATATATATATATATATATATATATATATATATAAAACATCATCATCTCCTCTCACGCCTATTGACGCAAAGGGCCTCGGTTAGATCTCGCCAGTCGTCTCTGTTTTGAGCTTTTAATTCAATACTTCTCCATACATCATCTCCTACTTCACGCTTTATAGGCATATAGGCATATAGGCCTGGGTCTTTCAATTCTTCTAGTTACTTGTGGAGCCCAGCTGAACGTTAGGTGAACTAATCTCTCTTGGGGAGTGCAAAGAGCATGCCCAAACAATCTCCATCTACCCCTCATCATGATCTCATCAACATATGGCACTTGAGTAATCTCTCTTATAGTTTCATTTCTCATCCTGTTCTGCTATTTAACTCCTAATATCCTTCTGAGGGCTTTATTCATGTCCAAAGAGTAATACCAATCTCACTAAACTGATATATAGTCTTATTTTTATATGTAATTTTAGGCGATTTGATTTCCACATTTTACTTAACTTAGCCATTTTCTGGTTTGCCTTCTTCAATCTTTCACTAAACTCTAATTCTACAGACCCTGTATTGGAGCTCCTTATTCCTAAATACTTAAATGATTCTACCTCATTAATCCTTTCTCCTTACAATGATATTTCATCTTCCATTGCATACTCCGTTCTCATCATCTCTGTCTTTCTTCTATTTATTTTCAGTCTAACCTCGTGTGATATTTCATGCATTTTGGTAGGCAAGCATTAAAAATCTGGTGGTGTTCTGCTAACAAGGACAGCATCATCAGCATAATCTAGGTCTCTTAAATTCCTATCACCAATCCAGTCCAATCCTTCTCCGCCATCTCTGAAAAAAACCCATGAGGAGGATAAACAACATTGGTGACAACACACTTGATAACACTCCATTAACATTAACTTTGCTCTTGCTATGCTCATGAACCGACATAATCAAATTTACATGTTTAAGAGAAATTCCATAATAACTTTTAGGACTCTCCACAAAATTTGCCGGTGTACATTATCAAAGGATTTTTCATAGTCCACAAATACCATCAAAAAGGGATTTCTATATTCTATGCATTGCTGTACAACATGTCTCAAAATGGAAATTTGGTCAGTGCAACTTATACCTTTTCTAAATCCTGCTTGTTCATCTCTCAGCTTTTCATTAATCTTTCTCTCCAGTCTCTTAAGAATAAGCATACTATACATTTTCATAACAACTAACGTAATTATTGCAATCAGTCTGGTCTCCTTTTTTAGCTATTTTCACCAACACTCCTAACTCCCATTCATCAGGTTCTTGTAAGTAGTCTGGGAGTCATTTCATTTTCGGCCAGTATCATCTCGGCAGTTATTCCATCGTATCCCGGTGCTTTCCATGTCTTGAGTTTTTTCAGGATAGCTTCGACTTCAAACAGGCTGAATTCATTCATGGGCACATCAAGGTCTTCATCAGCTACAGGTATATCAATCAAATTATTCCCTTCATATGTCCTATTCATAACCTCACTAAAGTGTTCCCTCCAACGTTGTCTTTCTTCATCGTCTCTTTCTATAACAGAGCCATCTCTCTTTTCGATGGGTATATGCTTCTTCTTCTTTGCCTCAGTCGAGATTTAATTAATAATTCTATGAGCAATTCTTACACCATAGCCACTTCCTGAATTCATAGCTTTGTCGGCCTCATTTGGTTTACTGTCTAAATACTCTCTCCAGTCATTCCTGGCTTTTCTTTTGATCTTGCTGTCAACACTGAAATACTTAGTATGCTCTACCTTGCAATTTTAATTGCTTCCTCGGAAACTTTCAACAATTAATTTCTGTATTTGTCTCCTTTTTAAAGTATCCCAAGTATCATTCGATATCCACGACTTTCTCCTTGTAACTGTGTGTCCCAAGACTTCACTGCCAACTGACTGATATATATTCCCAATATCACACCATTCTTCAATAATTATCTGTTCTTTGTCTCTTAAAGTCTCTAAGACTACAAATTGATTCCTACATTCAATTGCAAATGTTTCTCTCTGCTCTTCCTCTAAAAGGTTAGTTGTATCAAACCTAGGTATTCTATCTATATATCTGTTGGGTGCTTTCCCTTTTAATTTCAATGTGGCAATGAGGAGCTGATGATCATTACCAATAGCTGCACCTCTATAGCTTCTTACGTTTTTGTCTTTATTAATGGCAATGTGATCTATCTATTTTTTGTAACTGCCACATGATGAAGTCCATGTATACTTATGGATATTCTGATGCTGGAACAGAGTACCTCCAATGACAAGATTGCTTGCTGGACAGACACTTATGATATATGCCCCATTTTCATTCGCAACTTCGCCAAGATCCTCGACACCCATCCCATTCTTTATCCCTTGATTATGTCTTCCAACTTTAGCATTGAAGTCGCCAATCACAATATTCATATCTCTCTCAGGGATCTCATCTATTATCTTCTGCAGTTCTTCATAGTATTCATCTTTCCTTTTTTAGGGGAATCATTTGTTGGGGCATAGCAAACTATAATACTCATATTGCACTGCTTTGATTTGAACTTTGCTAGTAACAATCTACTATTTACTGCTCTCCACTCGGATAGTGCCTTTTCTGCTCTTGGTGTCATCATCATTCCCACCCCTTCTCTTCCACTTCCATCTGATCTTCCTTAGTAAATATATATATATATATATATATATATATATATATATATATATATATATATATATATATATTATATATATATATGTATATATATATATATATATATATATATATATATATATATATATATATATTATATTTATATATATATATATATATATATATATATATATTTATATATATATATATATTCCCTTGTCTAAAGTTTCCTTACCTGTCCCCTTACAACGTGTTTCACTTAGGGCCAAGATATCAAAACTATATTCCATAAATTCACTCTCCATTTGTTGTAACTTCCCGATCTGATTCATGGTTCTACCATTCCAATTACCTGTTTTCAATCATTAGTTAGAATTTATAAACCGGGAGATTCTTAGCACACCGCTATGCCCGGGACTGGGGACCATTCTTTTGTATATGTATGTGTGTGTGTATATATATAATTTAAATATATATATATTTATATATATATATATATATATATATATATATATATATATATATATCTATATATATATATATATATATATATATATATAAATTTATATACATATATATATATATGTATATATATATATATATATATATATACATATATGTATATATATATATATATATACATATATATATATATATATATATATATATATATATATATATATATATAATGTGCGTCTACATGTGCATGTGTTTGTAAACATATTCTAAGACTAACCTACAAGGTTTATAATAAATGATAGAGAGAGAGAGAGAGAGAGAGAGAGAGAGAGAGAGAGAGAGAGAGAGAGAGAGAGAGAGAGAATTTCATAATGTGAATAAGCATGTTTAGTATAGGTAAAGGTTTAAGAGCAAAAGGGTAGTCAGAGTCAAGTTTTTGAGCATACATAGCACTTATAACTACAAAAGCCAAAACATGGCTGGATGAGCTCCCGTAAATAGGAAATTGAATTGTAGGATTAATATTTGGTATTGGTATAAAGAGAGGTAGGTCGAGAAGAAGAGTCAGTTAGGACCAAAAGAAGTATTTGTTAGGAAGTGTAAGAGTAAGCTCGAGGCGTGTATAAGGGAATTTTTTACCTCCCCTTTAGAAGATAATGTATATTAGAAAGTCTAGATCAGCCTTGTTTCTCTAGGTTTAATTACTAGTTTTTAAGAATCATTTTGTGGCAAAATAGCCTTTGTTTTGTATGAGTATTTGTTTATTTTATCTTCAAAATGTAAGAGTCCGTTGTCTGGTCAATTTAAGTGTTTAGTGTAAAGTGCTTAATTTAACAATTCTCAGTGTGATTAGGCGCCTCCTCCCCGGTTGTTTATATTACCGAACTATCGTTTCAACGATTTATATATATATATATATATATATATATATATATATATATATATATATATATATATATATATATATATATATAAATATATATATATATATATATATATATATATATATATATATATATATATACACACGAGTGTTTATGAACGCGACTTGATGTCTGGACGTTGGTGCTCGGACAGAGTTCAGTTCGGGCTTGAGCACTCCCCTGATATCATACCTTGAGCAGCATACTGATTTAGACTTTGGATGACGATTGTTTGGTAGTTTATCTGGACGATTCTTTGGATTACGCTTTTGATCCTCACTTTGATCTGTTGTCTGCAGGTGCTCTTCTCACCTGCGACTTGAGCCCTTTTCTGCCTTTCCCTGACGAGGAGGAATTCCCAGGAAATTGGTGCACTTTTGTCTCCAATCAGCTGCTGTGGTTTTGGGAGCTTGCAAGCTCGTGAGGTGGCCTGTAGGGAGGCTGACGCCAGGTAAGACAGAGAGTGTCTGATTTTCGTTTGGGATTGCTTTCCCTTTATGGTTATGCTCTGGCGTTCAGGACCTGCCCTGATAGCTGTTATGGCAAGTGGATCACGGCCCAAGTTTTGTCTCTCCTCTGATACATCCACTGAAGTGAGAAGAACTATACATCATTTGTATCATTTAATCTTGTGTATATATATATATATATATATATATATATATATATATATATATATATATATATAGAGAGAGAGAGAGAGAGAGAGAGAGAGAGAGAGAGAGAGAGAGAGAGAGAGAGAGAGATATATATATATATATATATATATATATATATATATATAGAGAGAGAGAGAGAGAGAGAGAGAGAGAGAGAGAGAGAGAGAGAGAGAGATTCAAATAAGCCATATATATTTTTGATACATTAATGTCCGGATTCTCTTAACGACCTCGGGATCAGAGCCCCAGGCGAAATCACACAAAGACAAGAGCTTGTGACCGGCCGGGAATCGAACCCTGGTCCGGCAAGCTTGTATAGACAGTGACTCAGGCGAAATCACACAAAGACAAGAGCTTGTGACCGGCCGGGAATCGAACCCTGGTCGAGCTCCTGTCTTTGTGTGATTTCGCCTGGGGCTCTGATCCCAAGTTCGTTGAGAGATTCCGGACATTAATGTATCAAAAATATATATGGCTTATTTGAATATGAAAAACACGTCTAAAGGTGCAAAATTTATCATATACACACACACATATGTATATATATATATATATATATATATATATATATATATATATATATATATATATATATTGTTATATTTGCATCGTGACTACATAATGTTTTTCAGTAGGTCTGTCATAGATAAGGTTTTGTGTGCTTAGTTTTGTGTGGATAGGTAGGATTTATAAAGGTTTCCCTGTTTTATTTACTCTGTCTTCCTTCTTTCTTGGAATTAGTATCAGGGTAATTTTTGGTCTGGCCAGCAAAATTGTTGGATTCTTAAGCTTATAACTGATATTTCTCCTGTCTTTGTTAGGACTTAGCTTCTTAGTTTTAGGGATTCCAGTGTGAGTCAAAGTACTGGTATTTGTCCTTCCTTGTTATTAAATTATGGTATTTGTCATTTTAACAAGGTTGATCTAAATTTTGTAATTGTTAAGTATTAAATATTGTTAAGTTTTCCTGAGTGTTTGTTTCCGCTGACCTTTAGCACTGAGTTACATTTATTACTAACAACAATTATAATAAGAACTTTAATAACAACCCCAATGGTTGTAGCAATTCTTAAGGGTTGTAACATGTATAAAGTTGAAATCATAGTAATGCCTTATCATTACATCATGGTTATTTTAGATATGAAAAACTAGGATTATTCAGAGTCTAATATAAGAAGAAATATACAAACTTTTGCGTTAGGAATAATAACCCAAAGTCCATGGAAGCAAAAAGGGGTAGAACGGAAGAGAATTTACTACCTGAAAAAGAGTAAGTTCTATGATGAATAAAACCCTAAATCAACAACAACCCTAACTCATAAAGCAAATATCAAAAAAGCAGAAGAAACAGCATAATGGTAAACATTATAACGGTGAAAGCAAAAAAAAATAATTAGATTGATGTAAAGGGGTAGGGGGTAGCAAAATATGAAAAATACGAGCTTTACTCCTCGTCAAAAAAATAAAAAAATAAATAAATAAAATAAAGATAAAAAAAATAAAAATACCATACTAGGGCTATTGTTAGAGTAAACCTTAACATCGCCGGTAAAATGTGAAGAAACCTTGATCGAAGGCTGTTTGGCCACAGGATATTTTTTTCCAACAAACCTTTGCGAAAAAGATGTTGAAGAAATTTCCAGTATGAAAAGCAAAACGTTGCTAATTTATTCACAACCACGAGAAAATAGTGATAGCAAAATTTAAATAAATAATGAATTAACAAAAATATAAATTTATCTTTGTTTAACTAATTGATACTTATATACAATTTTTATATGCTGCGTTTATAATTTTTACTACCAATTATATGATAATCTTGCATATAAGAGGGTTGAAGAAATTATTTGTTTAAGAAAGAAAAAAAAAATCCTATAGCGAAGGTTACATTTGATTCTTTATACAAAAGTATTAATCAATTAGAATTTTACAAGTAAAATAAGAATAATGTTATAAAAAAAATATTAAGTAGCTTTCATGAGCAAGTTTAGCAATATGTTCCATACGACAAACCCGTTGTGTACATGTGTTAGTGTACGAATGTTTTACGAACACATTGTGGTTCCATCCTCATGTCTCCTCATTGTGATATAGAAATATTAGACTTGTAGGTTTCTTCATAGAATAAGTCCAAAGTTTTAGGTTAACTTTCAACAATTTATTGATAGCTCCATCACTGGAGTATGGGATGGTTTGTTCGGATGACCATTCAGTATGAAAATATGAATAGAACTGATTTACAAGAGGCTTGCGTCGATAACGTAACACTAGCTATCTTAGCGTTTTATATATTAACAAAATGAAATGATCACGTAGCCTTATGGCCGGAAGTCAGATGATTCCGGTAGGGCTCAATAGGTCAACTGCTTCCCACGGGAGGCGTTGTGACCTGTTTACAAGACACAAATAAATGTTTATTCATGCAATGCATTCCAGGCTACTGCAAGCATTGCATAGCATGGTCTAGTTTCACATCCTGTTATGGCACTGTTGTTACACTCCTAATTCGCCAATGACCCCTTGGGTCATGGGTTTAATTACAGATATGGAATTTCTGTATATAAAAATGTAATACATTACACATGGAAATTATCTTTCGTGTTTTTTTTTTTTTTTTTTTTTTTTTTTTAATCAGAATATCTCCCTCCATCTTTCTCTTAATGAATATGGGAGATGAATGCAGATATTCCAGATTCATTGAGTGCTTAAGGAATAATGTTTGTAGACACTAGAGATTTCCTAGTAACAGTTTAGCGACAATACAGGAGAGACTTCGTTCATACCAAAAGACAGTATAGACTGATAGATTAACAAATATAAACAAATTAAATTTCAATTCAGACCCTACACCAGCTATCACCATGGCACAAGCTACTATTCTAATTCAAGCCACCCGATTGCGGGGGAATGTGAGGGAATGGAATCCTGGCAAAAAGCATCTTGAAGTACATAGTGTAGATGAGCAGATTGCTGTAGAAAGGTGGCCTAGGGCTTTTCATATAACCAATGAAAAAGCCCCCCCGCCCCAATAAAAGAAAGGAAGCCTTATTACTATTAATGTAGAGCTCTAAACCATGAAGATACCCATTTTATATTGAATAACAAAGGTTTCTAGAATATCACTTACTTTGCAGAATATAAATTTGTGGTTTCTTTTAGGGGAGTTGGCATGTGAGAATGATAGGCTATTGGACAAACATAAATTCGTGTCACTAAAATACTCGGGACATTTCATGCAAGTACTATACACCACAGTTCAGAAGCATGTAGAACCATAAAAAGTGATGGGATGGAGTTGTAGTTGTATAAAGTATATGTGTATATGCTATTACTAAGAAGTTTTTTTTTTCATAATTCTATTATTTAGAAACATTACTGCTATTTCTAGCTTATAAGCTATTTTCTATTCGGTGGGGGTTATAGTTTGGTGGGGATTCTGCTGGTGGTAGTTGTTGGGGTTGCAAGCAGCAATGTGCACAGAAATAACGACTGTTATGTGATACCGCATTATCTATTCCTAACTTATTATCTTACCTGCCCAGTGCCATGTCTTGTTGTTACTAAAGTGCTACTATAAGATACAGGTAAGCTGTGAGATATTGTTCTATGTATCTGTTATGGACCACGTGTTGGTTCCTAAGTAGTTAGGAACTAGATTTCTTGGGATTTCCCTAGATTATAGTTAAACACTTATTTTTTCTTATGCGTTAAAAAGGTACTGATTGGTAATGTTGGCTCATGTGATCAGAGTGAGAAATTTTCTACCTCTGTGGTTAAGGTCAAATTATATTTTAAGCTAATGATATTGCTAATGAAAGGTGGGTACAAGCACTCCTATCACTAATTGCTCTTAAAATTCATGGTCTGGTCAAAAATTTACTAAGCCCTAAATCTCCTAAAGTTTGTACTTTTGATGAGTTTGTCAAGGTGCTAACAAATAATAAGAAGCCTCAAGTAAGAATTGTTAATGAGAGGCTTAAATTCTATAGAAGGTGTCAAGAACGCAATAAGGATGTGACCATGTTGGAGCTGGACTTAAGTCATAGGCAGCCCCATGTGAGTTTTGAGGAAAGTGAGAAAAGATGCTTTGGGATAAGCTAGTTATTGTTGTTGTTGATGGTCACTATAGTGATTATAGGAATGTGATATCTGGTACTTGGCCCATTACTTTTCATACTATATAGGCTACACATGACATTTGGTTTGGTTTAGAAAACAAGCTTGTTACATATGCAAATGATGCTACTCTCTTTGCATCAATTCCATCTCCTGAATATAGATCTATATATAGCATAGATATGCAGATTGCTGATGTAGAGAGTGGGCATACGGCTTTTCATATAACTAATGACAAAGCCAAAATAAAGGAAGCTGTATTACTATTAATGTAAAGCTGTAAAAAAATGGAGATACCAATTTTACATTGAATAACGAAGGTTTCTGGAATATCACTAACTTTGCAGAATTTAAAATTGTGGTTTCTTTTAGAGGTTGTTGGCAAGTGAGAATGATAGGCTATTGAACAAACAGAAATTTTTGTCAGTAAAATACTCGGAACACACTATGCAAGTGCTATACACCACAGTTCAGAAGCATGTACAACCATAAAAAGTGATGGAATGGAGTAGTAATTGTATACAGTATATATGTATATTCTATTACTAAGAAGTTTTTTTTTGTTGTAGTTCTATCATTGAAAAACAATACTACTATTTTTAGTTTATAAGCTATTTTCTCTTCAATAGGAGTCCTAGTTTGGTGGTGATTCTGGTGGTGGTTGTTGTCGGGTTTGCAAGCAGCAACGTGCACAGAGGGATAACGTCTGTGTTGTGTGATGGTCGTATTATCCATTCCTATCTAATAACCTTATCCTATTCCTGACTTATATTATCCTTCCCTACCCAATGCCATTTCTCGTTGTTACTAAAGTGCTACTATAAGATACAAGTAACCTGTGAGATATTGTTCTATGTATCTGTTATGGACCACGTGTTGGTTCCTAAGCAGTTAGGAATTAAACTTCTTGGGATTTACCTAGATTATGGTTAAATATTTATTTGTCCCGATAAATAAATATGAGACTGATTGGTAATGTTGGCTCATATGATCAGAGTGAGAAATGTTCTACCTGTGTGGGTAAGGTCAAACTATTTCTTTAAGGTAATTATATTGCTAATGACAGGCAGGTACAAGCATTCCTATTACTAATTAGTCTTAAAATTCATGGTCTGATCAAAGATTTAGTAAGCACTAAATCTCCAAAAGATTGTACTTTGATGAGCTTGTTAAGGTGCTAACAAATAATAAAAAGCCTCAAGTAATAGTTATTTATGAGAGGTTTAATTTCTATAGAAGGTGTCAAGAACGTCATGAGAATGTGTCCACTTTAGAGCTAATCTTAAGTCTTTGGCAGCCACATGTGAGTTTGGAGGCAAATGAAAAGAGATGCTTCGGGATAAGCAAGTTATTGTTGTTGTAGATGGGCACCATAGTGAGTATAGGAACGTGATATCTGGTGTTCCTTAGGGTAATGTTCTTGGCTCATTACTTTTCATACTATATACACATGAAATGTTGTTTGGTCTAGAAAACAAGCTTGTTGCATATGCAGATGATGCTACTCTCTTTGCATTAATTCCATCTCCTGAATGTAAGGCTGGGGTTGCTGAATCCCTTAACAGAGATCTGGCTAAAAGTAGTGCATGGTGCAAATTATGAGGAAAGAAGCTGAATCCTAATAAAACTTAAAGTATGATTGTGAGTAGGTCAAGGACCGTGGCTGCTCAACATCTGGATCTCAGCATTGATAAGGTTTCTTTAACTTTGCATGACTTAAAATTTTAGGTTTGATTTTCGACAGGAAATTTACTTTTGAGTAACAAATCAGGTCTGTGTCTTCCTCAGTTACATAAAAAAATTGGCTTAGTGGGAAAGTCTTTCAAGATTTTTGGTGCTCAATCTATTCTCAAGAGGTGTTTTAATTCTTTCATTTTACCCTGTTTCGAGTAGTTCTCCTGTCTGGTCTGCATCTCCTGATTCTCATCTTAATTTGATGGACAGGAGCTTACGGTCTACTAAATTTATTATTCCTGATCTATATATTAATCTCTGGTACCATCGTTCAATTAGTACATTATGATTGTTGCATAAGATTTTTCATAATTTTGACCATCCTTTACATTCAGATCTTCCCGGTCAGTTCCATCCTGTTCGTAATACTAGGTACTCAGTTAATTCTAATAGCCAGGCCTTCTCCATCATAGTCTTTCAAGTTTTTGGTGATCAATCTATTCTTAAGAAGTGTTTTAATTCTTTCATTTTACCCTGTTTCGAGTATTTTTCTCCTCTCTGGTCTTCATCTCCTGATTCTCATCTTAATTGGTTGGACAGGAGCTTACGGTCTACTAAATTTATTATTCCTGATCTATATATTAATCTCTGGTACCATCGTTCAATTAGTACATTATGATTGTTGCATGAGATTTTTCATAATTTTGACCATCCTTTACATTCAGATCTTCCTGGTCAGTTCCATCCTGTTCGTATTACTAGGTACTTAGTTAATTCTAATAGTCAGGCCTTCTCCATCATTACTCTCAGTACTGTAGAAGTTTTATCCCCGCTGTGACCAAGTTGTGAATGACCCTCATAATCGGGTAGTTGAATCAGTAGAACTTCACAAGTTCAAACTCACAGAAAATGTTTTTATATTGAACAGGCTTACATAAGTCCCTTTATAGTTTATATATAAAATATCTGTTTTAATGTTGTTAATGTTTTAAAAATATTTAATTTTAGTTTTCTATTACTTCTTATATAGTTTATATATTTCCTTATATCCTTTCCTCACTGGACTATTTCTCCCTGTTGGAGCCCTTGCACTTTTAGCATCTTGCTTTTCCATGTAGGGTTGTACCTTAGCTTAGTAATGATAATAATAATAATAATAATAATAATAATAATAATAATAATAATAATAATAATAATAATAATAATAGAGGTGAGTACACAGCACGTGTTTTTAACAGAGAAAAATCTGACTTTTACACACATAGTAGAAATTGCTGTTGCTTGGAAAGCAGCTGACAAATGTGTGCGTGAGTTCAGTCAGAAATCTGAGTACTTATAGTCATAAGAGAAATACTATTAAGATTACTAGGTCTAAGACTAATTCCTTTCCTAAGCAGAAGTCTAAGCAGGGAGGGAAGGAGAAAGAGAAAGAAAAGACCAGATAAGCCATGTAGTGGGTGTTGTAGAAGCCACTGGAAAAATGCAGAATTTTTTTTGTAAGTACACAGAGAACATTGCCAAGATGTATTTTTTTTCAAGAACTCTTCTAAGTGTAACTCGTTAAAACCTGCAGCAGAGTCTAAGTCTAAGAATGTAAGTTTGGGAGAATTTGATAGTATTGGTAACTATGGTAATGAAGTGCCAAGTGAGTACATTTTCAAGCTAGTTCTAATTTGGGAGATCCGTACTGTGTCACACGAAACATAAGTAATAGTGCTGGTATTAGATTTCAGGCAAACATTATTGCTTCACATACCCTCATTAGCAAGCACAAGTTCCGTAAGAGTTTTCCTAAGGTTATCCCCTAAATAATGCCCTCTTCTACTAACTTTAAGAAGTATGGTTTGCCTAACATTACAATATGTGGAGAGACTCATGTAAGGATTCATTTCCGAGTACATGTCTTGGAGAACGAAGCCATAGTTATTGTTCATGATTCTGGTCCTAATCTATTAGGGAGTGATTTGTTGTCAGCCCTTTAAATTAGCCTAAGCCTAGCTGATAGTTCAGTCCTTGCTGTGACAAATAAGACAATGGTGTCCAAGTTTCTGGATGTATTTTAAGACGAACCAGGGACATTTAAAGGCATAAAAGTTTCTTTCGACTTAAAGGAGTCTTTATCCGATAAGTATTGTAAGGCTCATAAAGTTCACTATGCCATGCGTGCTAAGGTTGACGTCGAATTGGATAAATTGTTGAAGCAAGATATTATTCGGCCTATGGGTCATTCTAATTGGGCTGCCACAACTGTACCCATACTCAAGGGTGATGGTACCGAACGTATTTGCGTTGATTTTCGCTTAACCGTTAACCAAGCTACTCAGGTTCCGGCATGTATGGTACCTAAAATTTATGAGCTTTTTGTTACCGTGGGTAGTGGGAAAATTATTCTCTAAATCAGATATGACTAATGCCTACAAAAAGAGTTTACTTAGTCCTGAGTTACATCCCCTGACTTCTATTAAATTCTATTAATAGGCATCATGAACTGTTTCAGTACAATCTTTTGTGTTTTGGTATAGCTATTGCACCCAGAATATTCCAGTGTGCTGTACAGAACTTACTAAGACGTATTCCAGGTGTGTGTACTTTTTGACCACATTTTATTGTCAGGCTCAAACTCTTTTGAATATGAGGAGAGTCTATGCGAGGTTTTAAGACGTTCAAAGGAAGTGGAGCTAAAACTGCACGCTACGAAGTGTTCTTTTGTTGTTGATAGAGTTCACTATTGACTCGACCGGATTAAGGCCTAATGAGGAAAAGCTCGATGCTCTTCTAAGTTCTCCTGAAACTAAGGATATTACGTAGTTGAGAAGTTATTTAGGGATGCTTAAACTCTACAGGAATTTTCTGACTAATGCAGCAGTGGTTCTGGAACCATTGAATGATCTGTTGAGGGAAGACATTCACTGGAGGTGGAATTGAGAGCATAGTTAAGCTTTCCAGGAATCTAAGTCTCTGGTAATTGATACTTGTTTAATCTATTTTGATACTTTAACTCCTATAGATGTGTGTGCTGACAGTTCCAAGTATGTGTTAGGTGCAGTTCTATGTCAGAAGAAGGATGGTGAGGAGTTACCAGAAGTTTTTGCATTCTGTATTCTAAATAAAGTTGAGCGTAACTACTCTCACATGGAGAAAGAAGTGCTAGCACTCATTTTTGCGCTCAATAATTTTATCATTATCTGTTGGGTATTACTTTTTCACTGGTTACTGATCATAACCCCTTATTAGGTATATCGAACCATAATAAACCTATTCCAGAGATGGCTTCTGGTAGAATCCAGAGATGGTCTTTGATGCTGCAAGCCTATTCATTTAGTTGTATTACCGTTCAGGCAAGTCTTTAGGTAGGGCGGATGCATTGGGCCAATTACCTCTATCTGTTTCTCCTGAGTCTGTTCCTGTTTGTGTAGAGACCATCCAGCTGGTAAACACATTACATACACTTCCAGTGACTGCTAAGCAGATATGTTGATGGTCTAATAAGAATCACATAATAACCAAATTGCTCCTGTTCAAGATTGTGGTTGGTCAGTCAGTAGAAGATGCGATAAAGACATTTATCCACTGCAAAGAAGAATTAAGACTTCAACAAAGTTGCCTTCTATGGGGATCTAGAGTGATCATTCCTTCCCAAGGGAGAGAGAGAATGCTAAGAGACTTGCATCAAAAGCATTTGGGCTCTACTAAAATGAAGAAGCCAGTGCGTACCTGTTTCTGGTGGCCTGGATTTGATAGCGACATTGAAAAGTTGTCAGCCAGTTGTGAAATTTGTTTGGCTAATAGAGCTCTACCTAAAGAAGCACTTCTTCAGCCATGGGATTGGCTGATAATCCATATGAGAGAGTACATACTGATGATGCAAGTCTAGTGATGGATACATATTTTCTTGTATAAACTAACGCAGGTTCCAAGTGGATTAATTTGTTACCTACTAAAGACAATAGTTCAGTTGCCACTAATGACTTTATTAGAAATATTTTCTCTCAGTTTAGGTTACCGTTAACTTTGGTCTCGGACAATGGACCTAATTTTGTGACTAGAGAGTATGAACTCTTCTTATAGGAAAATGGTATTTGTCACATTATTCTGCACTTTATAAGCCTAGTACTAATGGCCAAGCTAAGAATACAGTAAAAAATCTTAAGAGTTTTCTGAAACATTGATTTGACGAGGGTTGACGGATGAAACTAGGTAAATTCCTATATCAGCACAGAGTATCGCCTCATTCTACTATGGATGTGTCTCCAGCGGAGTTAATGTTTGGAAGGAAATTGCGCACAGTTTAGGATTTAGTACATCCTAGTGAATTTATTAAGCAGAATGGGTTGTCTAAGCATGAAACACAAAAGTCTAACTATGATGCAATAATGGCTAGAGGATTCCAAGTTAATCCTGAGTCACCGGTCATGGTAAGTAAATATTCGACTGCATCTTAGGATCATTGGATTCCTGCAAAAGTGTTAGAGCAAACTGGTCCTGTATCTTTCTAATGTAAAATAAACGGAGGTAATTTTCTTAGACGTCATGAAAACCAGATGAGGACTAGGTTGCATAATTTGTTCTAATCTCCCAGACTAAGACTTTTTTCCACAATAAGAATATACATTTCGCTCATTCACCTATTGTATCTGAAACTAATAAAGGAGCTGAGGGTGGCACCGAAGTGGAATCGTACTTAAACAAGCTACTCCTGTATGCCGTTCTACTAGAATGCTCAAGCCTCCTGATAGGATTGATTTATAGGGGGAGGGGTGTAATGTAGTACTTATATATATAAATATACATATATATATATATATATATATATATATATATATATATATATATATATATATATATATATAGCTAATACATATAATTAAACTTAATTTTTGTGCAATAACACCTCTATACATGTTTGACCTGCGGAATCTATTTCTGATATCATTTATGCGATTAAAGATCAATGCCATTATTTAATTTAAGGGTCAAGGTTATTTATAGCTAATATGTGCTTGTTGAAAATATGACTAAGGTAGTCACATGGTGATTATTGTCAGCAGAATCATACATTTATGAATAAAGAAAAAGACAGAATTATTTTAAACAAAGGACTTTGAATTTCTAATATGTATCCTTTCTTAAACTGATTTTTAGCACTTTTCCACTTACAATTTACATATTTTCGGAATAAAAGTTAAATTTTGAATATTGAATTTACTCAGAAACTATAAAAAACTCTAGACATACATTTTTTTTTCTGTTGACAATGTGGTATAAGTAAGTTTTCAATTACATTATACACTTGTAAAACGAGATTATATAAAAACCACAGAATAAATTTCATGTATATACTGCGAAGAATTCAATTATACAGTAGATGCAACCAAGATCTGGAAGCAAATATGGATGAAGGGTCGCATTTCAAAGGTGTAATTAGTAAGTTAATTCCATTAATTTGCTGCAAAATTGTACATAATAAGAAGTAAAATCAGATTATAACTAAGTAAAGAAAGAGTTTGTTTGTTTCTGATAGTTCATAATCAAACAGCAAGATAGAAAGAATCAGTGTATATCCTGTAGATCTGTAATGTTAGATCTGTCAAAAATTTGTAAATGTAAAACCAGAAATAGCATATTTTGAAATTAAATTTATTGTAGATCAATATAAACAGTGACGATATGATAATTTTTTTACTAAGTCTTATTCTTTATGTATAACAATTGTCAGTATTTGTTCAAAAACTGGAAGTGAGGCAGTGCCAGCCTCAGACTTCTTATGTTGTAATCATTAACGCCCACGAATTACTGCATCATGTGGTGTGGCCCTGTGGAGAGTTTGTTGGGGTCGTTGGAGAGTCAGTGAAAGCAAAACTTGCATGATGTTCTGCCCCAGAGAAAATCCTGGTATTTGATCATTATGCTGAATTATCAATAAGAGACCTTGAGAGTCAGCGTTAAGCAGGTGTTGGTGCAACCTCATTCAGTCTTGGCCTAAAGAGCCCTCTGCCAAGTCCTGAAGCCTTTTTGAAAAACAAGGTCAACAAACGTAACCTGTCATGTCTCCTTAGCATATACGACCTGGGATGTGGGGTGTCAGTTGAAAGTAACGATGATGGCGTCTTTCTGCAAGATGAAGACAGGAATCTTTCCTGGACTTTTTGATGTTCTAGGCGAAGAAAGACGCAACCGAGGCAGATCTCATGCAGCTGTTTTTCGCAGCTTTATATGAAAAACCAGAAGATTCTACCATGACTAAAGCCCGTTACAGTCTCTATACTCGCAAGCGCAGAAAACAGTTGTGCATCAAGTCTCTGCCATCAAAAGACAAAAATCTCTACCTCCACATAAGACGTGCTCGTTTGCAGATGCTACTTTGGAAAGCAGCAGGCTAACAGGGTCCTCCTAATGTGGCCATCACAGAGCACTGATGGGAACTAAATGAGGGGATAGTTTTTCCTTGCATTAATGATGGCCCTCCAGGAACACCGCCTCTGATGAGTGGGATTAGTTGTGGTTGCAGCGCAAAGGAAAAAGCATGCAAGGAAACCAGCTGTAGCTGTCACCGTAAAAACTTAGTTGTACGGTATACTCTTTACGCACAGTAGTTGATGATTGCTGGAACCCTTTCACCAAGAAAGAACACATTGAGGAGAATGCTAATCAAGATGGGAATAAAGATAATGGAGATTATTAATTGTATGAAGATCTGAATGTGAACGACATGTACTATGATTTGTTCAGATCAAAATCTGTGCAAGTAATCAAGAGATATGTATACAAAAGCATTCTTTGCAGGTAGTTGCTAAAGTAGGAACTTTTCAACAACAGTGGCTCAAAATGACCTTGACCTTCACATTAGATCATTACCGTGACCATTTATCACAAAAGTTATATAAGAAATGAATTCTTTGTATCAAAATTCTATAGAAAAGTGTTATCACATGATTTTAGGACTCTTATTATACACATTACATTTTGATTATATGCATCTCTTTTCAGAATCTGTAGATCAAATTAGAAAAGATATAAGAGCAATTTTTAAATGGAGACATATCTAGAAATCTAAAGTAAATTATTTAAAAGAGTGCTAAGTCTGTTGTTTTAATCATAAATGCACAATTTCGCTGACATTATTCACCATACCAATATGTAAACCTCACCCTGTATATTCTCACGATGCACATACAGCAATAAGTTACATTGACCTTTACATTTGATGGTGACCTTGACCTTTAATCACAAAAATTATACCAGAGATTAATTCAAAAGGTCAAACTTGTATAGAAAAGTGGTATTGCACATGATTCTAGGACATTTAGTAAAAAAGTTTCATTTTAATTAGATGCATTAGCTATAATTAACACAAATTATGGTATTTAGCGTATGAAAAATTTTTCCCCAAAGTTAGACCGGTGCCAACAATACCGAAAATGATCCAAGTAAAAATATTAATTCTTTTCAGTTAAATAAACTTGCATCTTTGAACATTTCCAGGTTGACATTTAGGCAACTTGTCTATTACTAGAGTGCTACTTTAAGGTACAAGTAAGTTTACAAGGTGATATTATCGTTGAAATAATTTATCGTCCCTATATCCAGCAATGAAATTGTGATGGCCTTAACCCTTAAAATAGATAGTAAACAGGGCTAGACTACATGAGATCTTACATAGGTAAGGTAAACTAAATTGCTGCTAATACAATAACAACAACCGAACATGGGATAATTAAAACTCAAACACTAACGCACGACATAGGCTAACCGCCTAGGAACACACACGTGGTCCATACCAAGTATATCTCACAGCTTGCCTGTATCTTATAGTAGCACTCTAGTAACAACGAGACATGGCACTGGGTAGGGAAGGATAATGCTAGTTGGGAATAGTATAAGGTTATATTATAGGAATAGATAATAAGGCTACCTCTCTGTACACATTGCTGCTTGCAACCACCACAACAACCACCAGCAGAATCCCATCGAATAGAAAATAGCTTGTAAACTAGAACCAGTGGTGTTGATTCTCAATAACAGAACTGCATCTGAAAAATTTATCAGTATTAATATATATATATATATATATATATATATATATACATATATGTGCGTGTGTGTGTGTGTGTGTGTAAATATCAACCACACTGACATTTAATACCGAGCTCTACCTTGGGAATTAATATCCACTGGAATTCATTAATGGTAATAGCTTCTGGCTGAGCTGAAATTCGAATCTCTGCCCAGCCAAAAGCTCTTACCATATATGGATATATATTCCCCAGGTAAAATTCGGTATCAAATGCCAGTATGGTTGATATTTACATTGGTTAAAATCACGAGTGTTAGTGATATATATATATATATATATATATATATATATATATATATATATATATATATATATATATATATATAATGTGTTTGTTTATTTGGATTTGTTGAAAATAGGTTTTTCCATCGACCTTATCAAACCTACTAGAGAATGTTCCTTTCTCAAATCATTTTCCTTTTCATGTTTTATAATTATATTCAACCAATATGAAAGCACGTGAAAACTATTTTCTTTTTCTTTTTTATAGGAAGTAAATGGTTTTCTCTGTTATAGCCATATGTACATTTAAACAAGGGTCAAGTAATGAAGTACCTAGGAGGTTTTACGTGATACCCTCATTATTCAATGTTTAAGAAGAAAATGAGAAAAGAAATTTATGACCCTGGTACCGCTTCAAGTGTTGGCAGTTGGTTTCTTGTTGTTACGACCATGAGTTATGGTAACGATTATGAAATCACAAAAGAAATGTTGTTTAAAAAAGAAAAAAAAAGGTTTATTACTGTTGAATGCATCTCAACTTTCAATTTTTTTCTATTTGTTTTAGAGCCGAATTAGAGGTTAAAGTTTCTTAGCGTTCTTTTGATATGTGGATCACATAAAACTTTTAGAAATATTTTTGAGTATATTACAATTACGAAAATAGATTCCATATGGAATGGAAATTCTTATATGAAATTGGAAAGATTCTCACTTTACTAAATACTTCAGCAGCACTATTTCTCTTTAGTATCGTCCCTTCATATTCAAGAACATCCTTAAATGGTTTCGCAGTAAAATATTTGAAACACTCGGATTTTCGGAAAATTTATTGCATGTCGTTAAGGCAAAATAACTCTAGTATCACCTTTCATGATTCTTGCCAAATGTAGGTTGAAATATCTATTTAGATATAAATTATGCCAAATCCCTCCTAATATAGACATGTATCTAGATATGATAATATTGTGCTTTTCTATTTTTTTTAATATCATAATAAATAAATTACACATCTGAATCACTTATTAGTTTATAAGTGGTAGGACTTGCCGAGTAAGAAAGGGACATGACGAGATAAATACTTAATAGGCCACTGTTAATATTTCTCCGTGCTACGGTTATATTGACATATACTGTAAGCATTCGTTGCGTCCTATACCCTTCTTCTACACACCCAACCCCTCAAATCTCTCTCTCTCTCTCTCTCTCTCTCTCTCTCTCTCTCTCTCTCGACTTGAAACCCCGTATCTATTGCATAAGCTCCCTTGATCCATATCAGGTTAGAGTAAGGGTACTTGGGCGTTGGTCAATATATATATATATATATATATATATATATATATATATATATATATATATATATATATATATACATATATATATATATATATATATATATATGTATATATATATATATATATATATATATATATACTGTATATATATATATATATATATATATATATATATATATATATATATATATATATATGAGTGTGTGTATTCGTTCACTAGCAAACTGAACGACAACACAATGACATGAATTTGATGAGAAGGAATTGTTTATGAAAGATGATTGATATTTGCTTCTATTTCCTACGTTTTTTAGCACTTGTATATTCTTCTTTATAAATTTATTTATTTTAATTATAAAATAGAAAAAACTTTGCCAGACAAATATTTTGAATATCTCTCCAAATAGAAATATTTATATCATTTGATATAACTTCCTATGATGATTATCTTTAACATATGAAAGCTAATTGAGGGTTATCTTTACTCAATACCTCACATAAACTATTTCTTTATGAATGACAATCTATGAGTATTAATTATCATGAAATTTGCAATTTTAACTCACATAAATAAAGACTTGAGGTAGGTGCAACCGCCCACCAAACGGGGAAATAGATGGTGCCTTTCCTTCAACATCCACATCTACTGGACTCCTGAATTTCGTCAACGCGTGAATAACAATACGTTTCCCCGACCTCCAGAATTGTTTAGGCTCGGTGCGTTTTAGTCGATGGAAGGAGGAAGGAGAGCCCTTTCCATGGGGCTTTGAAGCACCATTTGATGGGATTTCCACTAAACCCTTCCGGGGTTGAACTCGGATGGAGGGTTTCTCTTTCGCAGTTGACTTAATTACAGTTCGAAGGTGTTGGTGACTGATGATTGTTCTTCCTTATTTTTTTCTATCTAATAATTCTAAACTAAGGTATCCACAATAATCGGTTATGTAAATTTACTTCCATTTTACCAAACATATGGTGTTTCAAGTAATTGTTGTCTGATTTAGTTAAACTTTCATCAGCAGATTTTAATATAAAAAAAACATAGTTGTACAATAAATATCCTAATCATCTTATAAATCCTCCCGTTGCATATAATTTCAGGTGCAGCTGCCTGTAACAAAAAAACTGCTCATATGGATGAAAAAAAAAATCACTAATTATATAAGTAAACTAATCAGTTCCTGTTTTATTTTTATTTTTTTTCCTGAAAATAAGCTTACAAATGATAATGGTAGTTAATTTTTTCCTTGAAAGAAATGGTCAATATCATTCCAGAACATAATTTAAAGACACCATAAAAGGTAATTAGAATGCATAGCGTACATTCTTAATATCGAGGGAAAGAAAGAAGAGTTTAATAGTACTTGTAATTTATTGGTTGTGAACTGAAAATATATCTGTAACTAACTAGCTTTAATATGTTAATAAATAGTTCTCTAGGTAAATGTGGTGAATATGTCAAAAATATTTACATATCTCTGGCACAATAGTTCCACCAATAAAGATATGACATATTGGATAGGTAACAAAATGTTCAAGACGTCATATTCTTTTCCATGAATGAGAGTCTATTTTTTTCTCATAGTGTTCATCAGAGCTTAAGATTCATTCGTATCATTTAGAAACTTGTAATAAACTAATAGCGGAATATACTGTGTTTGTTGTGATAAATCATTGTATATTATGAATGGGTAACTTTATAAACACTACTCTCTCTCTCTCTCTCTCTCTCTCTCTCTCTCTCTCTCTCTCTCTCTCTCTCTCTCTCTCTCTCTCTCTCTCATTACTAATTCAAGTATCATAAAAATAAAACAAGAGTCCAACAAAAATCAAATATCCTTACCACATTCTTATTAAGATCATAATTACTATTTCATCTAAAATCTATCAAATAATTCCTCTACTAACACAGGGAATTAATTGATGACACAACAGCTTACATTCTTACTTCTTTCTTGAGGTAGATCCCCATTGCAGTTCAGCTTTGCTGAATCTGAGTCCAGTGGGTTATCGAGACACTAATGGCGGAGTAGTTGTTGTAAGGCATTGAACTATAAGAAATTCCTATGGCAATGAGGCAGACCTCCTCAAACGATATTATACAACATTAAGGAGGAAAAGAGCACGGA
>NC_090737.1:66861290-66883790 GCF_036898095.1 Palaemon carinicauda
AATTAGTCATATTTAGTGTCTGGATCTACTAATATGTTAACTCAGCTGCGAGTTTGACACTGCTTATATAAATCAGTGAAGTATAGCACATGCTTTTTACATGATCAGTGATGAGCATTACAAAAACTTTTGAATTTGCCTCTCATTACTTTTAGTAAGGTATCAGCTGCAGGGAGGTTATTCATCATGAAAAGAATCATTTTCTTTTTATATTTTTCTCTCAACAACAATCATCAGTTTTTATACCACCATTTCCAAGTCATATATATATATATATATATATATATATATATATATATATATATATATATAGGTATATATATATATACCTACATATATATATATATATATATATATATATATATATATATATGTATATGTATATGTATATGTGTATATATATATATATATATATAGATATTTATATATATATATATATATATATATATATATATATATATATATATATATGTATATGTATATATATACATACATACATATATATATATATATATATATACATATATATATATATATATATACTGTATATATATATATATATATATATATATATATATATATATGTATATATATAAATATATACTGTATATGTATGTTAGTGAGTGATATCCAACGGCATTACTAGTTGGCGGTACGTCTTTAACATCAGCCGCTCTCAAACTCTTGCTGAATTAACCTTAAAACTTTTTATTTCTCACCTCATGAAGAGATGCACAATCTGTGCTAGTATTGAAGACCTGAAAGATTTATCTTTTTCCCCGTCTTTCTGATTTCCTCATGAATTGATTTGCCAGACAAGAAGAGGATAACTATTTTTTTTTTTTTTTTTTACGCGCTTTCTTATGGTGTTTCATCTTGTCGTGGTATCACAATAACACAGAGCATGTGCAAATGGCAACCAACCGTATTCCTGGTCGAACTATGTTCCAAATGATGTGCTTTCTACTGAATTTCTGTGTTATCGTGATCAGCAGCGGAGTGTTAGTCTTCATATGATGGCAGAGGAGAACTAATATATCAGCATCCTCTGCTATGACATATACTAAATAGTTAACTACTCCCTACGCCATTACAAGATCTGCATCTTCCTCTGCATGTATAGTAGATACTCCTTGAGAGTTTCAGAAAAGAAGTCAAAGGAAGAGGAGTCCATGGAAATCAGACTTCTAGTTATCATGTATAAATAATATATATATATATATATATATATATATATATATATATATATACAGTATATATATATATATATATATATATATATATATATATATATATATATATATATATATGTAAAATTATTAAACAGAGTAAAATAAAATGTGACAATAATTGCATATCATTAGTGAATAACCAATTACTACTTTAAAAAGATATGATTTTTTCAATGATTTGGTCTAAATGATTTTGCTTTGGAAATGTAAGAATTGTCCTTGAACTCTGGAGTAAATATAGTTCAAGGTACAAATACGATGCCAAATACGAATTCCGTGTGATAGTGAAGAAGGCTGATTCCAGAGAATTTTACTGTGAAAGAAACAGATATTGAAAGAAATCTGCGACCAAAGTTAATTTTGGATACATCTTGAAAAAATCTATATTTCCATTTCAGAATCATATAAAAAAAAAATCAGTATTAGATATAACTGTCATAAAAACAAACTCGCGATTTCATTTCTGATTTGTTGCCTTAACCATACAATGCCGTTTTATAAGAAAGCTAAAATCGATTAGCTTTTATTTAAGGCTCGGTAATCTTGCAATTGGCTGTTTGATAGTTGGCAATAACATCGAGGAAGTGGGCGGAACTAAGCCCAGTAATGAAAAGTTTAACACAAAAGGAATAAATGTGATGAAATTTTCATGCCTTAGCAACTATAAGAATTAAAATATAATAGCGTTACATTGTGCATAGTATACATAGTAACGCCGCTTTATTCATCCTTTGTTTTGCATAACTATTTAGGATAGTGCGCACCCACCAATTTTGTGGAGTGTTGTGCATTATTATGAAATTCCTCCTAAATATGTAAATCTTATTAAGTCTGTTCATCAGCATAGAAACTGCAAAGATCATGTTAATGGAGTCCTATCAAATGAATTTCTAGTGAACAGTGGAGTACTCCAAGGGAATATGTTGTCACCTATGTTTTTTATCCTCCTAATGGATTTTTTCAATGAGTAAAACAGTTGGGGATGGTGGAGAAGGATTGGACTGGATTAGTAATAGTTAATAGAATATGCTGATGATACAGCATAAAATAGGATTTTTAATGCTTGGTTACCAGAATGTATGAAATATCCCATGAGGTTGGGTCAAATATAATTAGAAGAATGACAGATGATGAGAATGGAATATGTAATGGATGATGAAATATTTGAAAGATGGTAGGTAGGTATTAAATTGACATACCATAAAAAAAAAAAAAACTTATGTTAGTCATGGGCTAGCATAATCATCTGTCTTGCTTCTAATTATATTGAGCCCATCCTCATGTGATATTTCATGCATTCCAAGTTCATGCATTGGAATGAGAAAGGATGAATGAGTTAGAATCATTTAAATATTTAGGAACTATGATATCTAATACAGGACCTTTGAAATCCGATTTCAAAGAAAGATTGAGAAATGCAAATCAGACAAAGGCTAGGTTAAGTAAAACTTGGAAATAAAATCGCCTGAAATTACATATAAAAATCAGGCTATACATAAGTTAAGTGAGATCGGTGTTACTATAGCGACATTCGTGGTATAGCAATAAAATAATATCCAACAGATTTTGTAGATTTGAGAAAAAAGCCGTCGGAAGAATCATAGGAGTTAAATGGCAGGACGAAATTAGATAGGAAAATTAAGAGAGATTACTCGAGTCCCATATGTGGATGAGGTCATCGGGAAGGTGTACTGTATATGGAAATGGTTTGGGCATGGCTTTCACACTCGTTAAGTGAGGTTAGCTCACCAAACCTTTAACTGGACTCATCAAGGTACTAGAAGAGTTGGAAGACCCAGGTCTACATGGCTTAGGATTATGAAGCATACAGTAGGAGGTGATAAATTGGGAAATATTGATTTACAACCTCAGGATAGAGACGTGTGGCAAAATCTAACCGAGACTCTTTTCGTCAATAGGCGTAAGAGCAGATGATGATAATAATAATGGATTCTGTCTATTCTGCTCTCTTTGTTGATTAAAGTATAACTGTCTTTCTAATTTTTCTAATATGATCTTTTGTAAATATCTTTTACATTATTCACAGTAAACTTATTATGTGGTAATTTTTCAATTCATTTTTATCTCCCTTTTTATGAATTATCATAATGATAAAGTTTCTCCAAGCTGTAAGTATAAAGCCTTAATGCAGGCATTAGGTGTAGAGTTCAGTGAGTTTTACTATTATGGAATCTCCACTATCTATTATTAGATCAACTGTTAGGCCCTCTTCTCCTTCTGCTCTGTCTCTATTTACGCCTTTTGATGCTGTCTTCACTTCTCCTGGTGTTTTGTTTGGTACCGTCTCCGGTGAATCATTACTTTTATCGGTGAAGTTATCTATTTATTTATTTATTTATTTATTATTATTATTATTATTATTATTATTATTATTATTATTATTATTATTATTAGCCAAGCAGCAACCGTGGCTGGAAAAGCAAGATGCTATAAGCCCAAGGGCTCCAACAGGGAAAAATAGCCCAGTGAGCAAAGGAAATGAGGAAAAAACTAACGATGAGAAAAAAATAACAATAAATTATTTTTAAAACAGTAACAACATCACAACATATATATCATATATGAACTATAAAAACACTTATGTAAGTCTGTTCAACATAAAAACATTTGCTGCAAGTTTGAACTTTTGAAGTTTTACTGATTCAATTATCCGATTAGGAAAATCATTCCACAACCTGGTCACAGCTGGAATAAAACTTCTATAATACGGTGTAGTATTGAGCCTCATAATAGAGAAGGCCTTATTATTAGAATTAAATACATGCCTAGAATTACGAACAGGATGGAATTCTCCAGAAATATCTGAATGTAAAAGATGGTCGAGTTATGAAAAATCCTATGCAACATGCATAAAGAACTAATTGAACGACGGTGCCAAGGATTAATATCTTGGTCAGGAATGAAATTTAATAGACCGTAAGTTTCTGTCTAACAAATTAAGATGAAAATCAACAGCTGTAGACCAGACAGGAGAACAACACTCGAAACAAGGTAGAAGGAAAGAATTAAAACACTTCTTCTGGATAGATTGATCTCCTAAAATTTTAAGACTTTCTCATTAAGACAATTTTTGTGTGTAATTGAAGAAAGACACCTAATGTATTTCTCAAAAATAAATTTGCTGACAAAAATCACACCAAAAATTTCAAAAGAGTCGCACAAAGTTAAAAAACATTATCAATGCTGAGTTCCGGATGTTGAGGAGCCACTGCCCTTGACCCACTGATAAACATACACTTGAGTTTTGTTAGAATTCAATTTCATACCCCATAATTTGCACCACGCACTCGTTTTACTTAGATCTCTATTAAGGGATTCATCAACCCCATATATAGATTCAGGAGATAGAATTAATGCAAAGAGAGTAGCATCATCTGCATATGCAACAAGCTTGTCTTCTAGTCCAAACTGCATGTCATGTGTATATGGTATGAAAAGTAATGGGCCCAGAACGTTATCTTATGGAACACCAGATATCACATTCCTATACTCACCATGGTGCCCATCAACAACAATTCTTTGAGATCTATCACTTAATAAATCAATAATAAAACTAAGACACGACCCACCCACTCCCAACTGTTTGAGTTCGCTAACAAGGACCTCACTATTAACACGTCAAGGCAGCACTAAAATCAAAGCCAATCATACGAACTTCCTGACCATAATAAACAGATTTCTGTACAGCATTTGATATTGTAAGAAGAGCATCGCATCCCTATATATATATATATATATATATATATATATATATATATATATATATATATATACATATATATATACATATATATATATATATATATATATATATATATACATATATATATATACATATATATATATACATATATATATACATATATATACATATATATATGTATGTATGTATATACATATATATATATATATATATATATATATATATATATATATATATATATATATCGACGATCTATCACTGAAGCATGGAATGTATATATTTGTCGCTGAGCTGGAAGAAGGATCAGCGCTTTCGTATTTCCATACCTATTCAGGTCCAATTGATCCAAAAAGTTAGTAACAGAATCAAAGTCTCCTCTGCGACTGTACACAGGTAGTTTAAAAATTACAGCTAGTTTAAAAATTGCGGTGAGTCTGAAAATTACAGCTTGTTTAAAAATGACAATTGTATAAATATATTGTTTATAAGTAGTTTATCATATTTATACATTCCTGGGCTGTTGTTGATCAATTCTACACGGTTTTTCTTTATGATGCATGATTCTATGATAGTGTGTTTTATTATGTCCTTACAATATAATATTTCTTTTGTCCCTTTCGGATTAATGGTGTGATTAGTTATTCCTATGCTAAAACAAACTGCTTGTTTGGTTTCCTGTTCGAAAATTATATCGATGTTGTTTTACTTTCGTTTCGAGGTCTTTTCCACTTTGTCCGACAAATCGTTATCATGTACGGGAGAATTTCTAATTAACATATCTTTTAAAGTACTATTCTTAAAAATAACATTAACATTAAAAACATTTATTAATTTAAGAATGGTCATGGAATGACTGTGGTTAGATGAGAAGGTTTTTCATATTAAAATCAGTTTTAGAGTCAGTTTCATAAAATGTTTTCCTTGTTTTATAGAAAGCTGTATCAATAAAATTCTCCGGGTATTGTAGATGAAAATAACATCATTTTTTGTCCTTGGATGATGATTGGAGTAATGATGAAGGTTGGAGTCCACACTTGTCGGTTTTCTATAAACTGAAAATCTAACACATCTTTCATTTCTTAAAATTAACACAGCGAAAAAGGCCAACTTATTGGGTACTTCTATTTCGATTTTAAATATTATAGTCGACACTAAATTATTTATTGCTTTTAAAACCATGTTTTCCTCTTTGTTGATGGGCCAAGCACAAAATTTGTCTTAGAAAAGAAATACTATGAACAAAAATTTGGTATGGCAATGGGCAACTCTATCACCATTGTTGAGTAATCTATATATCGAATATTTTTAAACCAGGTACCTTCTTAGAAAGTACCTGGTTAGGTATGTTGATGACATATTTTGTGCTTGCCCTATCAACAAAGATGAAAAAATGTTTTTAACAACAATAAATAATTGAGAGGGGGATATAGAAATTGTGATTGGTGACTTCAATGCTGAAGTTAGAAAGATTAATCAAGGTATGGAAAATGTAATGGGTGTTGAGGGACTTGGTGAAGTTGCAAATGGAAATGGCGTTTTTGTTCAGCAAACAATCTTGTTATTGGAGGTACCCCTTTCCAGCACAAGGGCATCCACAAATATACATGGAGTTCACCATGTGTTAATTATAAAAATCTAATAGATCACATAGCCATTAATAAAGAGAGAAAGAGGTGCAGCTGTTGGTAGTGATCACCAGCTCCTCATTGTCACACTGAAATCAAAACTAAAAGCACCGAACAGAAATGTAGATAGAATACCTAGGTTTGATACAACTAAGCTTCTAGAGAATGAGCAATGAGAAACCTTTGCAATTGAATATGGGAATTGATTTGCAGTCTTAAGAGACTTTAGGAGAAGAAGAGCAAATTAATGAAGAATGGTGTGATATTAAGAACATATATCAGTCAGTTGGTAATGAAGTTTTAGAACATGTAGTTACGATAAGAAAGCCATGGATATCAAATGATACTTGGGATACTATGCAAAGGACACAAAGACAGAAATCGATTGTTGAAAGTTTTCGAAGAAGTAATGAAAATTACAATGTAGAGCATGCTTAGTATTCCAATATTGAGAGTGAAGTGAAAAGAAGAGCCAGAAAGGACTGAAGAGAATATTTAATCAGTAAAGCAGATGAGGCTGACAAAGCTATGAATTCAGGGAGTGGCTATGGTGTAAGAATTGCTAACAGAATTATTAATGAAATTGTTACTGGGCCAAAGAAGAAGCATGTACCCATCCGAAAGAGAGATGGATCTGTTATAGCAACCGAGGATGAAGAAATGCAACGATGAAGGGAACACTTTAATGAGGTCATGAATAGGAGATATGAAGGGAATAATTTGATTAATATACCTAAAGCTAGGGAAGATCTTGAAGTGCCCATGAATAAATTCAGTGTGTTTAAAGTCGAAGCTATTCTTAAGAAACTCAAGAGATGGAAAGCCCCTGCATGCTATAGAATAACTGCTAAGATGATATTAGCCGAAAATGAAGTGACTCCCAGAATACTTACAAGATTATTTTGTAGAATGTGGCATGGAGGGACAAAACCTGATGAATGGCAGCAAGGAGTGTTGGTGAAAATGGCAAAAAAAGAACGATTTGACTGATTTCAATAATTACAGAGCCATCACACTTACGCCAGTTGTCATGAAAATATATAGTTTGCTTATTCTGAAGAGACTAGGGAGAAAGAGTGATGAAAAGCTGAGAGATGAACAAGCTTGATTTTGAAAGATAGTAGTTGTACTGACCCAATTTTCATTTCAAGACATGTTGTAGAGCAATGTGTAGAAAATAGGAATCTAATGTTGATGGCATTTGTGGACTTTGAAAAAGCCTTTATTAGTGTGCATTCCTCATAAACATGTAAATTTAATTAACTCTGTTCATAAGCATAGTAAGAGCAAAATAATGTTAGTGGAGTCCTATCAAATGTATTTCCGGTGAACAGTGGAGTTTTCCAAGGAAATGTGTTGTTACCTATGTTTTTAATCCTCATCATGGATTTTATCTGGTAAATGAGCTTGTGCTGATAGTGGATGAGCACCTTCTCAAAGGACAATGGTCACTTGGTTGCAATGTGGAGGTACACCTAAACCAGGATGGACGACTCATGAAGCTGACAGTGAAGTTTGCAAAGGGCACTTACGTGCAACCAGCTAATGAAGTTTTTCTTCTTGAGGAGTCTCAATCAGCTAACATAAGAAAGTCAAAAATTTCAATCCTAAAGGGGCCACTACAAATAAGCTCATTTTATACAGGGTAGTTAGTTTGATTTTGTATATTTGTTTACAGTAACTTTCATACAAATCCTTTTTATATTTTAGTCTTTAAACTTTTTTGTTGTTTAAAGGTTTTCGATTGGCTTTGTATATTGCAAACTTAGGTGATTTCCTCTCTTTTTGTCCCTTTTTTTCATTCTTCAACCAGGCAGGATTTGCAACACAGTTTCAACTTTATTCTCTGCCAGAAAATATGAATTGTAAGTTTATTTACTTTGGCTTATGTATGTTTGTATCCCTGATAGAATTTAGCATATCTATGTTTATTATCATTATTTGTTTCCATTTGTCGTTATTATGCCCTGATATAGTTTCATGCTGTGCATTTTAGTTGAAAAGTAAATTTATAGTGATTTACGGTTTATTTTGTACTTAAAGCGATTTTTTACAAAGTAGAATTCGTGTACATAATCAGCTTGTAATATGATTATTGTATGAAATTCTGTGATGCAATTAATTAATCTAAATAGTGATATAGCCTATTAATTCATTGCTTTCAGCTTATCATTCGTATGGAACTGTAATGCAATAACCGTGGTAGGATTACTGATGTCTTTGTCACCCTTTGAAGTTTAAAGGGAGATCACTGCCATAGGCGATGACCTACACACATATGTTTTTTTACCTTTGCCATGGTTTTCTTACCAGCAGGAACAACAGAGGGCACGAAATGTCATCCAGTAGCTTTTGAGGATGTTGGTTGCGTGGAGTTGTGAGGCAGTAGTTGATTTTATCACTGCTTGGGCATACATGAGTTAGGCGTCGATATCCTACAGCATTTATATATTCTTCAGTCAGTATCATATGGTTGTCCCATTTGCCAGGAGTGGAGTTGTTGATGGAGTTCTAGAGACTGGTAAAGTGGCTGTCCATAAGGATATCAACTATGATCATCAGATCTTTCATAGGCAATATGTTTATATTTATTGTAGACTTAGTCAACCCTTTGGTGGCCTATAAATACTTGTCCTGTCTCTAAATAAACTTAGTTGTTTAGGAGCTGCCTTTATATTAATTCCTCCTGCAATCCAATCATATTGGGGACTTACAGAGTGTCTTCAACACCCACCCTACCTCTCGGCTCACTGCTTCGTTTGCCATATGCTCCAGCAAGGACCACCACTGACGATAATCCATCTGTCTTTAGTGCCACAGTGAGATTTCTGCCCTTCTCCAGCAGACGTGTTTTTATGGTTTCAGTTCACCGACATTCAGTTCCGCATCAAGGGTGAGACCAGCTCAAGCGGTAAAACCAACTAAATCCTCGTTGCAATACATGACAAAACCTTATAAGAAATCTTTGATTGTATTTTTTGTTGTTTTTCAAGGTTTTCTATGATGGTTCTTTTACGCAAGAGTAAAAAAAACTATCAATGATTCAATATTTTAACATATATCTGTGATAGTCACAGGCATTGGTATCAAACCCATTTTAATTACAAATATGTAGAGTAAGGGCAAGGTGAAGTCTAATCCCCTTTAATGGACAAAAGGTTAAACTTTATTTTCTTATTGCTTTGACCCATACATAGCCGCTTAAAAAAAAAAAAATCCCTTTATCTCTATTTTTGACCCATAGTTAACTCAAAATCGTAAAATCTCTTTGTGGCTGAATGCATGAAGGTACGTGTTTAGGAAAAATATAAATATTTCTTTTTGGAACCTTTCTGAATTGTTTATGATGCCCAATAGACAGGGGTAAATGCAATAGCGTTGGAATCAGCTCAGTCCTCTTGAGTTATTGCTTTGGCAGAGTCAATTAAATATATATATATATATATATATATATATATATATATATATATATATATATATATATATATATATACAAATATATATATATATACAAATATATATATATATATATATATATATATATATATATGAGAGAGAGAGAGAGAGAGAGAGAGAGAGAGAGAGAGAGAGAGAGAGAGAGAGAGAGAGAGAGAGAGAGAGAGAGAGTTATGGTCATTAATGAGATACATTATAGCTTCATTCATCTTTCAATATTTCTTTCAACTTTGGAATTGTCGCTTCATGGACAGACCTTTCTTATGAGAATTTCACTCGTATTCTTTCATTTGAAGAAATCTTTTCTAGATCACTGCTAAAGTGAGACTCCCTACTAAACAAGAACAGATTACTATAAAGTCGTAACGATTCTAAATTAACATTATAATAGTCACAAAATAATTAATAGTCGTTCTATATCAGTATCAAGAAGAATTACATATCAAAATATATTTCGTCAATGTCAAAGTGATGGGGAAGATCGTAGAAATTTTTTTTCTAGATATGGACTAGACTCATATCCTGACACATTAATATTATTTGCGTTAGTTTTCTATGAGAATGTGTAAGTTACTTCATAAAACTGTTACACTTAAATTTGGTTATAGTAAATTTCGGTGCAGTTACATAAGTTTTAATAAAATGTAACCAGCCTAGAGAGAGAGAGAGAGAGAGAGAGAGAGAGAGAGAGAGATAGAGAAAGAAAGAGGTAGAGAGAGAATGGAGTGTCTAGAAATACAATGGTAAACTATAAATAATCGAAAAACAGATTTCGACTGCAGAGGATCCGGATTATAATCTCATATGTATTATTACCATTGTGCTAGATTATTATTCAGAATTAGGTAGTTTGGTTTCAGTAATATCTATATACGTATATATATACATATATATATATATATATATATATATATATATATATATATATATACATATATATATATATATATATATATATATATATACATACACACACAAACACACACACACACACATATATATATATATATATATATATATATATATATATATATATATATATATATATATATATATATATATATATATATATATATCATCATCATCATCATCATCATCATCAGGTGGTGCTATTCCAATGTAGGGCAAATGCCTCAGCCACATCATTCCACTCCTGTCTGTTTATGGTCTTTCTTTACTAGACTATATAAGCAAATCTCAGCTCATCAGTCCATCGTGCCTCTATTGCAATATCTAGGGACCAAGTCAGTTATTCTTAATGTCCGTCTTTTCTTTGTCACTCTCATATGCCGTGCCCATGTTTACTTATCTTCTCTTACATGTTTTTTAGAATATCCTCTACTTTAGTTTGCGCTAGTATCCTAGTTACTCTTTTTCTGTCTTTTTTTGTGTTAATACCATCATTTTTATTTTTCTCTCCATGGGTCTTTGAGTTGCAAATATTTTACGACCTAAGACTTTTTTATGGCTCCAAGTTTCTGATGCATAACTTATCACTGCTTGGACCAACTGGTTAAATACTTTTCTTTTTATAGAGAGTGACATTTTACATTTCATGATCTCATTTTGCGTACCAAAATGTGGATTTGGATGTCATGAGAATCGGGTGCTAAAAGTTTGTGGCAGGTATAAAAACCTCACTTTGTGTTTGATATACCGGAATCCAAAAATGGATGATTCTTTTTTTTTTTTAACTGTTTTCTCGCCATTATGGCTAAAATACAAGAAGAGGATAGAAAGGCATATTTTGTTTTTATTGGTGATTTCAAGGATCATCATAAGGAGTGGTTAAATTCGTTTTCTCCTACTGATCGCCATGACTTGAGAGCTTTGGACTTTGCCTCTGAATTAATCTGTGAGGAAATCATAAGTGAAGCTACATACAGGTCTAGTGACTGCTTTGACCTTGTATACGCAGATTTGTCTGGCGTTATAACAAGTAAGGTTGATTCCCCAGTTGGAACATCTGATCATGCCTTGATTTCATTAGTAGTGAGGACTAAGCAGCCGGTCCATTATGTATCATACTCATGTAAGATATATATAGAATCTCAAACAGACTGAAATAGCATTTAAAGTGATCTTTTGGGGTAGAGGTGGTCACAATAGTATAATAATATTGATCCTGTTGTTTCTTTGAAGAAAATTTTAGTTGACATAATTGATAGGTGCATCTCTTCTTGGGTAATAATGTAACGAGTGAAAGGCAAACGATGGTTAAAGGATGACTGTAGAAATGCTTATTTGGAGAAGCAGGGAGCCTATCACCTTTGGAGAGATGACAGATCAGAATTGACTTGGACTAACTATTCTTAGCTTTGAACTTTTGCTGAGAGAGTTTAAGCTTCAACTAAAAAGGAATAAAACTTAACCATATAAGAAACCATTTCTATACGACTCAGGAACATGAGTGGTAGGATACTCTTAAATCTGCACTATTTGGTGTAGAAGCAATAGTTATTCCTTTACATAAACCATATAACTCTGTCACTCACTGTCTAAAGGCCAATGCAACCCTTCTGGCTGATGTTTTTGAGAGTAGACAGAGTAATGAAAAACTTGATATTCCTCATTCCTATTTTCCTAATGCGATTGTAACTCGTTTAGTTTTCGATCTAAAGCTTGTTTGGTGGACCTTGATGTTATGGAGGTGTAAACACAAATTATATTTTCCCTTTGTTTTATTACAAACACTGCAGATGTCTAAGCTCCAAAGTTATCTGTTATTTGGCTCAGATTAGCAAGACGAGGTGATTTGAGCGCATTTTGGAGAACCTGTAATGTTACTCCATTATAAAAATGTGTTTGTGGTAGCTCGTCCAACTGATTACCCCTCAATTACCAATTATCATAATTCCTTTATTATCTAAAATATTTGGACGTCTTTTGGCAAAATGTATAAATAGGTTTGCTGAAGGCAATCATCTGTTCTTTAGTTTGCAATTTGGCTTTCATAAAGGCCCATAAGCATGTGGCGCACTTCTTACAATCTACAATGCTGTACAAAAATTAATTGATTGTGGTCAGAAAGTTCGTGTGATTGGCCTAAATTTTACTGCTGCCTTTGACCGTGTTAATCATGAGGCCCTCATTTTCAAACTTAAACAATTGGGAGTGGGTTGGTTTTTTCTTAGCATTATTATTGAATTTCGAAGTAATAGATTACAAAGAGTTGTTGTTGATTGGCACTATAGGGAGTTTAGGAATTTAAAATCTGGTGATCCTCAGGGTAGCTCTCCTGCCCCTTAACTTTTCATTCTATATACGCATGACATGTAGTTCGGCCTAGAAAACAAGTGCGTTGCAAATGCAAGTGATGCTCCTCTCTTTGCATCAATTCCATCTCCTGAATGCAGATCTGGGTTGCTGAATCCCTTAATAGGGATCTGGCTAAAATTACTGAATGGTGCAAATTATGGGTTATGAATTTGAATCCTATCAAAGCTCTAAGTATGATTGTAAGTAGGTCGAGGACAGTTGCTCCTCAACATCCGGATCTCAGCATTGCTAATGTTTCTTATGCACTTTTAAAATCTTAGGTGTGATTATAGACAGAAAATTTCCGTCTGAAAAACACACTAGATCTGTTTCGTCTTCTATTGTACAAAGAAATCTCTAATTGAGAAAGTCTTTTAAGATTTTCGGTGATCAATTTAATTTGATGAAGTGTTTTAATTCTTTCATTCTATCTTGTTTCTAGGATTGTTCTCTTGTATGCTCTTCAGCTGCTGATTTTCATCCTAATTTGTTGGACAGAACTTACAGTCTGTTAAATTTCTTATTCCTGATCTAGATATCATTCTCCGGCACTGCCTTTCAATTAGTTCGTTATATATTTTGCATTAGATTTATCATAATTCAGACCATCCTTTACATTTAAATCTTCCCCGACAGTACCACCATGTTCGTAATGTTAGGTATGCAGTTAATTCTAATAGTCAGATTTTCTACATCACGAGGCTCAATACTACACAATATTCTAGAAGTTTTATTCTAGCTATGACCAAGTTGTGGAATGATCTTAGTAATCGGGTAGTTGAATCAGTAGAACTTCAAAAGTTTAAACTTGTTGCAAATTATTTCATGTTGAACAGGCTGACATAAGTCTCTTTTTATAGTTTACATATGAGAGTTATACTTTAATGTTTACTGTTCTTAAAATATTTTATTTTAATTATTTATTACTTTCCACAGTGCACTCATTTCCTTATTCCCTTTCCTCATTGGGTTATTTTCCCTTGGGGTTAAAGCATCCTGCTTTTGCAAGTAGGGTTTTAGCTTAGCTAATAATAATAATAATAATAATAATAATAATAATAATAATAATAATAATAATAATCCAAAGCGTATTCTTTTAATTTTGGTCTCATGTCCTTTGAAAACATAAGTATGTATATTCGTTAACTATCTCTAGAGCTTCTTCCATGATCCGTATTTGCTGCCTCTGCATTTTCATAGAATATTATCCTAGTTTTACTTTTAATAATTTTCAGCCCTACATTTCTTCATTCCCTATTCAAATCTACCATAATTTTTGTAATTCCTCCCATGATTTACTAAATGGAACTAGGTCATCTGCAAATCTCAAGATGTTAAGGTATTCTCCATTAATGTTAATTCCTGCATTGTCCCAAATTCTTCTAGACATGTTGTGTATAATTTAAGAGAGATGTGGTCTCACTGTCTAACTCCTTTCTGAATCAAAATTTACACTATCTTTATGTTAATTACGGTTGTACTTCTCGTATATATGTCTTCAAGTGTTTTAAGATAATATTTCTTGTCTTCAAAAAGTTTTCATTACTGTTGATGTTTGTGACAGAATCAAAAGCTTTCTGATAGTCTAAAAATGCCATACATGTAGGTTTGTCATAATTCATTGATTTTTCCATTAGCCGGTTAATTACACCGATACTTAAATTTGAATACCCACTTAAAAAGCCTGCCTGCTCTCCTGGTTGATTAAGTCTACCTGTCCTTCTATAAGGCCTAATATGATCTTTGTGAATAACTAGTTATTACTGACAGTGAACTAATTGGTATGTAATTTTTCATATCTTTTTTCTCCCTTTATGTGAATTAGCATAATGATGGAGCTTTTCCATGTTGTAGGCATAGAGCATTCTTACAGATATTTTGTGTAATGTTTACCGAGTTTCACTACTATCAAATCTCCTGCATCTATTAAATATATATATATATATATATATATATATATATATATATATATATATATATATATATATATATATATATATATATATCATTTTCTCCTCCTTCGCCTATTAACGCAAAGGGCCTTGGTTAGGTTTTTGCCAGTTGTCTCTATCTTCAGCTTTTAATTCAGTATATCTCCATTCATCGTCTCCTACTTCGTGCTTCATAGTCCACAGCCATGTAGGCCTGGGTCTTTCAACTTTTCTATTTCCTTGTGGAGCCCAACTGAATATTTAGAGAACTAATCCCTCTTGGGGGAAGCAAAGAGCATGTCCAAACCATCTTCATCTATCCCTCATTATGATCTCATCGACATATGGCAATCGAGTAATCTCACTTATAGTTTCATTTCTAATCCTGTCCTGCCATTCAACTCCCAATTTCCTTCTGAGGTCTTTGTTCTCAAATCTACTAAATATATTGAAGATTGTTTCATTGTCATACCATGGCTCATGTCCATGGAGTAACATTGATTTATTATCATAAGACAGTGGCTCCCGAGTCTGGGCACGAAAGATAAATTATACGATTACTCATGTCTGTGAACCAAACATATAATATCATATATATTATGGCGGACAAGCTGAACTACCTCTTGAATTTCAAACTCACCTATTTGCTTTTACATTAAATCTGTTATACTTAGAAATATTAATACCCAAACTTTGATACAGTTATATAACTCCCAGACAGCACTATATAAAAAACGGAATATCCAAAGGTCTTTTAAGTACACTCACAACAAAACTGGGTAATTATTCTTAATTTCTTTTAAAACATACTACAGTTCTTTACAGGATACGAGTGAGGTTGCAATAAACACCGATGACTGAAATAATACACTCTTTAAAAAGATAGATATATTCTACATAAATTACAACACTTTAAAAGAATTTACATAAAAAGCATAAATCGCTTGAAATATTAAATATGATTAAGACAAAATGCTATGATCTGAAAATTATATAATCTAAATAAACCTTAGACCAAGACAAAGAAATACTTATGAAAATTATTCAATCTCTTGTTTAACTTGAAATTATATCTGAATACAATATCTAAGATTGATACTTAATGAATGTAGATAACCAGATCCTGATACAAGTATCTTTCACCTTACTAACAGGCTGTTTACAGAAACTTTAAGAGAATTTTTATTAGGACTCACTATGTTTACAAAATCCTGTCACTCCAAAACCTCGATATTTCACTGAACACTTTCAAAACAATATGCTAGGCCGAGTATGAGAGAGTGGTAGGGAGATGACTATTTCTTAAGGCTGGGACTCTATACTTAATATATGGAACCCTGGGGTCGCCTTTATATGAAACGTAGCTACTTCCAGCTTGGGGGGTGGGCTAAGGCATCAGAGTTACCAAGTATTGCTCTCTCGAACGCGCACCCATACAACGTTAGATGGCTCTCTCTCAGTCACTTAGCTCTGCCCACCCATTCTCCCGAAAAAAAAAAAATAAGATCTCTCACTAGGTTTTCAGGAAAATTCCAAAGCACATGTCACAATATCAGAATTTTGTATTTCCTCACAAACATGATGCAATACCTCATGAAAATATATGAATAAAAACACTACATAAGTCGTTGTTCATATATCGTATGGGTTACATAATATTCTGAAATAGTTTACATAAGACTTCGTTAAAAAATTACGTGAAATAAAAAGTTGATTCTTAAAAAATAACGTAAATTTACATATACTGACTTGAATGAAGAATACAATGAAATTAACCACGAAAGTCCCAGGTAATTTACATAATAAACTTGAATCTACATGCGAGGAACTTTACAGGCTGGCTATTCATGTCTTCAATTCACTTATGAAATATATAAATAAATCATGAATAAGCTATGATATTTACTCTACAATATACCAGCTTCGTAAAATAGCTCCCCCAAAAATTAGTATTTATTCTCTGCCTAAATCCACTGATTCAGCCTGAAATAAATAATCCGCAACCACGTTATCTTTACCAAATATATGCTTTACATTAATACAATACGATTGAAAATATAATGACCACCTAGTAAACTTTGATTATTATTTTTCCTGTTATTAACAAAAGTTACAGGATTATGATCCAAATACACTGTAATCTCTTCATTTAGTGGTTGATTTACATAGACCCCAAACTTGTTTATTGCTGTGACTAACACTAGTAGTTCCTTTCAAACTGTCATGTGGGCTCGCTGATGTTTCTTCAGCTTTGCATCATGAAACAAACAGGGTGAAAAATTTCTTCCTCGTCTTCTTGCAATAAAACAGCTCTAATCCTGTTACCCTACACATCCACTTGGATAAGGAATTTCTTGTTGAAATCAGGTGCTCGCAGTATTGGCTTTGAAGTTAATATGGCTTTTATCCTGTCAAAGAATTCCTGGCACTTGCTGGTCCTTACAAATTTTTTCTTGCGCTAGTCATATATGTCAAGGGAGCAACTATAGCTGAAAAGTTTGGTCAAAAACGTTGGTAGAATCCTGCCATCCCTAAAAAGCGTTGTAACTGCTTCCTCGTTGTAGTGGGTGATGCTTTCCTTATTCCTTTGATGTTAGCAGCTACCATGGTGATTAGTCATCGTCCTACTTCAAATCTCAAGTACTGAACTGTTGCCTTTCCAATTTCCCTCTTCTCCAGGTTAATCGTCACGAATGCTTCTCGCAGCCTTTGAAATACGTTTGTCAGAATTCAGAGATGTTCTTCCCAGGTTGATGAATATACCACAATATGGTCAAGATATACACCTACTCCTTCTATCGATCCTAGAAGGTTATCCATCACACGTTGAAAAGTAGCGGGGGCGTTCAATAGACCAAATGGCATGACAATGTATTGATATAAACTAAACGGGGTTATAAAAGCTGATAAAAATTTTTTAGTGTCGTCCAAAGGAATTTGATAATTCCCTTTTAACAAGTTGATCTTGGAGACGAGCCTCACTTGTCCGATATTGTCGAGAAGTTGGTCGATGAGCGGGAATGGGTAATTATCAGCCACACAGATCGAGTTTAACTATCGGTAGTCCATACACATCGTAAAAAATTCTTCCGGTTCACAAGCAAGCATGAACAACTATAAGGGGTAAAACTTTGTTCAGATAATCCATTTTGTAACAAATATTCCACTTCTTTTCTCATAACTTCTTGATGATATGGCAGCAGTCTATAAGCGCGTTGTTTAAATGCTTTTTCCGTTGTTTTGAGTTGTATCTCATGCTTCGCCAGGTTAATTCGTTTCAGAACATCCAAGACAATTTCAGGGACACTTCTAGTTATTCGACTTAATTCCTCTTGTTGCTCTGGTTCAAATAAGTTAATTTCTATTCCAAGTTCCGAATATTAGACAAATTATTCTCTTTGCTTACTGCCCCTACCTCATATCCATCGTTGTCTTCTGTGGAAGGTATGGTTTGCGCCATACACACTTGTGAAGGTTCGGTCTCGTTTTCACTTAAGTAGGGTTTCAGTAGGTTTACGTGTCCTTTCCTCTGACTTTTACTTCTTTCTGGGGTTTGGGTAACGTAGATCAGGTCACTGATCTTCTTCAAAATCTTGAATGGTCCTTGGAACTTGTTGGTGAGTGGGAATCTCCTTATTCGCAGGAAAACTAATACCTGTTGTCCTATCAAAAACTGCCTGTCCTTACTTTTCATATCAAAACTTTTCTTCATTTTTTCTGGACTCATCTTCAGGATTTCTAGGGAAAATTTCCTTATCTCGCAGATCCTTTTCCTTAAATTCTTGACATATTCTCCATCCGTTCCTCTCGGGCCTTCCATCTTTCTGCTAACATTTTGAAATGTCCTCGTACTTCTCGTCCAAATAACATTTCATTCGGCCTACATCCCACACTTTGTTGATAAGCATTACGTATCTTGAATAACATCAACAGTAGTCCAATGTCTCATTCATTCCCCATTTCGTTGCAGAACTTCGTTTACATACTTTTCAATGTTTGATGAAACCTCTCTAATGCACCTTGGGTCTCACGATGATAAGCATTTGATAGTTATTTTTTTACATCCAACAGTTTCATTACATCCTTAAATAATTTTGACGTAAAATTCATTCCTCGGTCCCTTCGAATGAATTCCGGTATAACAAACTTAGAAAAAAAAGTCTAGTAACTTCTCGGCAATTATTTGGGCACTGATGTTCCTGACGGGTATGGCTTCTTGGTATCTCGTCACTGGACACATCGAGGTTAACATATATTTGTGACCTTTTTTCGTCCTTGTTGAAGGTCCAACAATGTTGATAATTACCTTGCTGAAGGGTTCTCCTCACACTTCCATCGTGTGTAAGGGAACTTTCTTAATGTACTCTTTCGGCTTCCCAGCTATCTGCCATACGTGACATGCACGGCAAAACTGGCTCACATCCTTATGCATGCCAGGCCAGAGAAAAAGTCTTTCATAATCTTCTCCGTTGTCTTCCTTATCCCCATATTACACATTTTGTGTGCTACAGTGATCACCTGTCTTTTCAACAGTGGTGGAATTAATATTTGAAGATATATCCCCCATTCAGCTTTTTTAGGGGTATCAGTAGGCCTATACTTCCTCATAAGCAATCCATCCTAAAGATAATAACAGGTCGAAGACTGCTGTCCTTCCATCTCGTCCACCACCCGTTACAATAACTCTAATAACGTTGCATCCTTCTGTTGCAATCTTATCAGCCTTTTCCTGCACAGTTGTCCTACTTCTAATGCTGAGTTTTATATTTCTTCCAGGTCCATTTCTTCTTTGACATCTTGTCAACTTGTCGGTCGTATCTCATTGCTCGGGCTTGTTTGGGAGGTCTCCTCTTGCATACCATCCAAGGAATCCTTTTCTTTGGAAAACAAATCCTCCAAGTTCAGCACTTCTTCGATTTCTTTTTCTTTTCTTCAGCCTCTTTCTTCATCATACACCTGGTCATCACACAACTAGGAAATAGATACGGGTAATCCTTCTCGAGTTCAATCATAGGACTATACTTCAATGGTTTCTCCGTTATAATGGGACACGGTACAATCGGCGTTCCACCAATCTCATTACCCAATAGGATGTCTACTCCTTAGACAGCCAATGAATCCTTTACCGCAAAGTCAAAATTACCTGTCAACAGCTCGCATGATAGTTTCAAACACCAAATAGGGGTGACCTTCTCACCTATTCCCTTCAAAATAACAGAGTCCCTTGTGAGAGACTGTTCCACCAATGGGTGTACTCCTTGTACCACCACACAATGGATACATCCTTTGTTGCGCAATATCCTGACCAGGGTTCACTCACTCCCTTCTATTGCTGATAACATACCTTCATAAATATATGGTTTAAAGGTAACCATGCTGTTTGTGTTTTTCCTGATTGTCGTGTAAAAAGTGCCTGGTTTAATTTCCTCTTCGACCTTTCCCGATTACTTCTTCGTCTTTACATTCTGTGAAGTCGAAATATCCTTAATCACTTGGGCGACAACTTTCAGTTGGCTTGACCAATATTTCTTACTGATACGGCATCTCTTGCCACACTTAAAACACACAATATCAACCTTCTGCATGTCTTTCACGATACGTGAAGGAGGATGATTCGACGATTGTGGCTGTGGTACTATCGCATTATGCTTAGGGACAGTACCAGTGCTACTTCCGTTGTAATTATTGAACTTGTTCACATACGTATTACTGAAATGGTTTCCATGGTTCGGCAAATACTTGACACTTGGTTGGAACGATGGTTGAAACTTCATAGTATTCTAATCTTCACTCAGCGAAGCGGCGTTATCAAGTTTCTTCACCTTTCTCTCTCTCAAAAACCTTCTAATATGTTCAGGAACTCCTCACGTTAGCAGCCTCTGTCAATCTCTTAAAACATCGTCGTACCTTACACTCATAATCCAAGGAGGTAAATTTCTTGTCATTCCTTAAACTTTGGAATCTTTAATTATGATATTCAGGGGTCATCTGATACACTTGCAGCATGCTCTTCTACACTTCTAGATACTACTTCCTCTGATCCTGAGATAAGGAAAGGTATGCACTGCAGCCTTTCCCAGTCAATACACTCTGCAATAACACAGACCATTTATCTTCTAACCATTTCAACGTCGATGTGACAGTTTGGAAATGATCGAAGAACTCATCTGGAGCCTCCTCTGTGAACCTTGGAATTAACCTCTGCCCATCCGACACATTAAACGCAGGTTCTTGCCAAGCAGGGGTCGTCTCCGTCTGCGTTGTTGACTGTGCACGGGCGTTCAATAGCTCCAACTCTAGCGCATGCCGTGCAATCTCTCTTGCCTATTCCATCTCTTTTTCTTCTCATTCTCTTTCTTTTTCTTCTATCCTCCTCGTATGTCTTGTGACTTCTCTGGCTTCTTCTCTTTCTTTTTCTCGCCTTGCTTCCGTTTGCTTTGCCCGTTGTGCTTCTCTCTCCTCTTCTTAATATCTTCTCTCTCTTTCTTCTCATTCTGCCATCATCTTCAACTTAAAAAAATTCTCCTCTTCTCCAATTCGTTGAACCTCAGCCTCTACATCCCTATCTGTTTTCATGCATTCAGTTTGTGGGTTAACTGGTCCTTGCTTTGCTAAAAACTCTTCCTCAACCTTCTCCAACAGTTCACGAGCAGCTACAATATTTTCTTCCGACAACTACACCAAATTTATCAACGCTTCTAAGGCTAGACACTTTATTTGTACTTTAATCGTCCCACAACATGGCCACAACATGCCATTAAGATAGGGAGCCACTGAGCTTTAGTTACATTAGCTTCTGACAATTCCTAACCATTTGGGTTAATCAAAAATTCTTGGATATTAAACTGTGTCATCTTGTAATTCAACAATATGGAATATTTCTCCAAAAATATATATTCTAACAATACACAAAATCCTAACAACAACTATTGTTAAATAACTTTTAATTGAAACACGGCCCTGTCATCACCAATATTTAAAACAGACTCGCTTGATTGCGAGGGTCAGGACACCAAAAGTATACCATAAGATGAAGGCTCCCAGATCTGGGTACTAAAAATATATTGTACGAAGCCTCGTGTCCGGGAACCAAACATATGATTTTATTTATATTATGGCTGGCAAGCTAAACCTCTTGAATTCCAAACTCTCCTATTTGCTTTTACATTAAATCTGTTACACTTGGAAATATCAATACCCAAACTCTGAGACAGTTATATAACACTCAGACAACAATATATAAACGCTGAATATCCGAAGGTGTCTTAAGTACA
>NC_090737.1:66888790-66896290 GCF_036898095.1 Palaemon carinicauda
AGTTATATTGGTCTAACAGATGGCCCCCTTTAATTCCCATTTTCCCTTCGAAAGGTTTGGACAGCTTACCCCATGTAAAAGAAACAAAAAGTATGATGAAAACGATGGTTGGCGGATTGCAAGCTTAGACCATTGCATTTAAGCGAATTCCACAAGTTTTGCCATTTTTTCACCTTCCGCTTTCAATCCCAATTATTTTATAAATATCATATATGTATTAAAATATTTTATATGAAATAATCTAAATCTAAGCCTAAATTTAAGATGTTATAAATAAAATATTTTTCAAGCTACATGTATTTTCTAGGTTTAAGATGACCAAGGTTAATATAAACATTAGTCCTTTTTTAAACATATTAAACATGTTTCATATGACGCTACTTTTAATTGCTGTATCAAAAACTAAAACTTCACTACGTAATTAGATAGCCAATAATTACTTTTAAGTACATTATTGATTATTATCTTTTAATTTATTTGACGGCTTTTGATCATAACTTTCATGGTGTTCATTCATCTGATCCTGTGTCAGCAGAATCAGAGGAGTCAGGATGAATGTTATTGAATTCATTATCAAATTTATCAATGTGCCTCTCATCAACATACATGCTAAGGTCAGTAGGCAGTTAATCACCGGTAAATGCCACTGGGTTATAGATACACTCCCTCTTTCTCCTCCAATAATACATTGCATGCATGTGGATGCGATCCTCTTCTTCTCCACCCAAGAGGTTACTGCACTGTAACTGTTCAGTGGCCACTTTCCTCTTGATAAGGGTAGAAGAGACTCTTTAGCTATGGTAAGCAGCTCTTCTCTAAGAAGCACACTCTAAAATCAAACCATGGTTCTCTAGTCTTGGGTAATGACATAGCATCTGTACCATAGTCTTCCACTGTCTTGGATCAGAGTTCTCTTGCTTAAGGGTACGCTTGGGCACACAATTCTATGTTCTTCCTCTTCCTTTTGTTTTTTTAAAGATTTTATAGTTTATATAGGAGATATTTCAATAATGTTACTGTTCTTAAAATATTTCACTTCTATTGTTTCCTTTAATTGCTGGGATCTTCTCCCTGTTGGAGCCTCAGGGCTTATAGCATCCTGCTTTTTAACTAGGGTTGTAGCTTAGCAAGTAATAATAATAATAATAATAATAATAATAATAATAATAATAATAATAATAATAATAATAATAATAATAATAATAATAATGGATCTTTCTTTCAGGATCACATCCATATACAGGCAATGTAGTTTGTCCTCTTGACTTTATGCATAAGGCAGTCTCGACAGGGGATTAATATTGTGTCATCTAGGCAGGTAATGTTGGATAGTAGCGCTTCATTTTTTTTTCTTTTGGCTTATAATTCTCAAATAATTACTTCCTTACAACATTTACTGATGCGGGATTTGACATTTCTTAAAGATGACAACTAAACTGTTCTATAGTTTTACTACTGCCAGGAACAGGAGTTATTCCTTCTCCCAGCATGATTAGACCTTTGAGAAATCCATATCTTTCACTTTTAATCTGCAGTGGTCTTACTTTGCTCTTTGTAGCAAAGCTGGATTTATAATCACACCCTATTAGAGTATGAAGGCTAGGCAGGGCTTTACAGCCTTGACTACCAAGATGGTGCACCGGGTTATTAATGTTTATGTATCGCCATATGTTATATGAAGACTGTCCAATTACCATTCATACTCTCATGTCTACTTATGAAATGAGGAACCGTAAACGCATTGCTTAGACTCACAACAACATTATTACTACATTTAATCTGGCAGAGATAGTAAACAATTCTCGTGTCTGCTTCTATGTGGACTTAGCAATACATGGGGACTTCTGAACTATGCACTGTAACTCCCTCTGTTTTGTAGCTCTGGGCTACTTTTCCACAGGTTGCTATAACCTGCTTTCTTCGTATAATTTCAGTGTATTTTTTATCTTTCCACTCTTGAATTAGAAACCAGTAATTATGTTACAACCATATCTTCGTTTTGTTGTTGAGGAAGGAAAGGTTCCTGGTGCTTCATCCAATGTGCAGTTGCTATAAGAACATCTAAACATTTTCACTGATTATAGTGCCACCCCAAAAGAAATATACCGACTGGTCCTTTGGCTAAGGCGCCACTCAATAAGAATGGAGTCAGCCCCAAGGTAACATGTATTTTCTCCACATTCATCTACAACGTTAAGACTTTAGATGACAGTCTCTTTGACTGCATCAGACCTTGTTGGAGGTAAGCCTACGTACTGCATGTATCCCACTGTTTGAGGTGGTAAGGTGTCTCACAGCTAAAAAGATAATTCCATCCTGACCACATTGGTGTGTTATTTTTCAGATTTACATGATAATGCCCAAACAATATCTTCCTATTTCCCAATGTTTGTATGATTGTGGTTTATTCATTTCAGTTATATTCAATTCAAAGCTAGCTACCTTTACCTTTTTGTGCCCCGCCTCCGGGTCAGGTTCAAACACTGCCAATGTTCTTTTCCTTTATTCAGATTTTAACGTTGGTACATTTTGGTAGCATATCTCTTGCATATCGTAGTGAGAACCGATCCAGACCTAGTGTCAGTATTTTTATCATAATTGTACCATGCTAGGCTAGTATAAAGATTGTTTGTCATAGCTAAGTCATTTGACAACCCCCTAATCTTTTTCCAAGATAATTCGTGCTAATACTGTTTCATACTCTTTAGCAACATGGTATCCAATGCAATGGCCACAATAATTTATTGCATCCTAGAAGTACATGCTTAGAGGGCTTCACTCTACCCTTGATAGTCACGTACATGTCTTTATCTACAGAGTTTGATGTGTATCTGCCATCTCTCCTACTTTCACTAACATCTTCTTCTGCAACAGTATAATGCACGTTCTAAAAAAATAAAACAATTGGTCCGGCGTATTCATTTAGTTCTCTACTAGGTCATCAGTAATTAGTTTCAAGGACAATTGTGTTTATCCAGATGCAATATCTTCTAACTCAAGTACAAAGCGACTGGTGTTATCTGTTTGTCCATTTCATCGTTTGCAACAAATAAGTAGCCTTCTTTCTTACTTTCATCTTTGCATCAAGAATTTCATTTAAATGAGAAATAAGTTTTTCAGGAAATCACTAGGTTTTGAAGATGGTTTTCTTACGTTTGTTTTTCTTTGAAGTTCCAAGTATTTCTCATTCAACAGCACAAGAGGGAATGTCCTCTGAATGAATATTTTGGATTTATCATAATATTTTCTCTTTTTTCAAGGTCGCGTGAGACTTTTTATCTTCAAAACATATTTGGTTTTCCAGGATTTGTGATTATATACGTTCATTGCATGGAAATCAATGTTACCTTATTCATATCAAAGTGTAGAACTTGGATTTCATTGGAAAGTTTTTTTTTTTTATGGTGTAATCAGCCATTTTTGTTTGACAGCTACTGGCATTTTCTTAAAAAAAAACTTCTCTTCTCATTATCATACGCACAGAATTTGTGACAGATAATGCACTGATTATCTGTAAACAGATATCCATCTAATTAATGTGAACTGAATGGAGTTAATATAATGGCCATATATACAAGAGACAGAATATATATAAGATAAAAGATATTTAGGAGTGAAGAAAATTATACTTGAATGAAACCTAATTTTCACTAAATGGCCGGTTATTGCTGACAATTGGCTTCAATGGTTAAACAAAGGATATATCAGGCTACCATGTTTCATGAAAAAAGAGCTTTGCTGTCAACTCAGAATTTAATCTTTTACCTTTAGCTGTACCATGATCTGAATAATGTTGATTCCTGGATCTGATTATAACAGCAAGGGATTTACTTCAACTAACATAAACATTCCTTAGAATGCTCTAAGTTCATCCGCGAGTTACATAGAAAGCATCCATATCGGTAAAGAGTGTTTGATGGAAAATAAAAGTGGTGTGTTTACGAATGAAAAAATAAGTAATAAAATGTAATAAAAAAAAGTATTTATATTCACATCATTTATGGTCATATGGCCCCTAGAAAATACTTATAGCTTGAAAATGTTCTTGTTATAACTTTCAAAAAATAAATTTTTTTCAATATGCCACATTTATTTTTTTTTTATTTTTTTTTTTTTTGGTGGGGGGGACTTTATCTTAATGTCAACAGAGATTGAATGGAAAATTTAAAATGGAAAATTGTAGATGTGCAGAGAGAATTGCTTAAATTGCTTTCATCTGTTAGAACGCAATGGTTTAAACTTTTAAGCCATTAACCATCGTTTTTTTTTAACATACTCTTTTTTTACTTGGGATAAGATGGCAAAACTTTTCCAAAGAAAAATTGGAATTAAAGGGGGTCATCTTTGGTATCATATAGTGTCACTCCTAAACACACTAATAAATTAAATAATGGACTCCAACCAGTTTGGATCATTAGATAAAATAGAAGCCTCTGAATTATATAGAGTCCGTACTTTTCTTCATGAATATGTAGCAACAAACTGGAACTTGGAAGTGAGATGCCAGCAAAGGTTTTATTTTAAAGCTCTCCTCGTCAGAGTTGATGTTCCTCATATCAATACATTATTCAATCTATCTATGGAAAAAGCTATAAGAAAAATAACCAATTTACTTCAAACATCATTACCAGCAACTTGAAATGTGTGATCAGACCACTGCGGATATTAATTTTGATCTCTCAGCAATCATATGCCTTTTGCAATGGACACCCTTATAAAATAATCTATTTAGAAAAAATCCTGTTACGTTAGCAATAATGTTTCACACTAAATCAGTAGCTTGATATTAGAAACTAAATGACCCTATGAGAGAATGTATATTTGAAGAAGCACAATTTTCCATGATGTGAATACTAACTGTTCTACCCTTTCACATTATAATGATTTATGCTCCAGGCCCAGGGGAAATTTACCAGCCAGAGAATGATATTACAGAGTTTCCTTTTACATGTATTCACGAGCATTCAATTCTTATGCATTAGAGTTTTCCATGACAGTCTTGAGAAATTTAATGTTTGTAAATATCAAGAAACTGACATTTTGTGAATGAAAGACCATTCGCCTAGAACATTACTTTCCATGTCATGAGGAAATACTTTTTCGTGACTAATTTCATTCTTAAAGGTTAGTCATTTGTACCTCGAAATAGGAAATTTCCCAGTAAAATATTTTATGATTTTCTAAAACTAAATGTTATTGTAATAGTTCCTGTTAGTACTCTCTCTCTCTCTCTCTCTCTCTCTCTCTCTCTCTCTCTCTCTCTCTCTCTCTCTCTCTCTCTCTCTCTCTCTCTCTCTCTCTCTCTCTCTTTTTTGACAAGTCAAAGATACACACTGTGTCCTTTACCAATAAGAACACTGGCCATTCCATCGTCGACGCAACCATTTCAAAATGATTGAAGAACTCATCGAGAGCTTCTTCCAGGAATTTCGAGATCAGTCTCTGTGCTTTTGCTGCATCAAACACAGGATTGTCATGTATTAGTCCAGCTTTCCATTTCTAGTCATCCTGGGTAAGTATATGAAATCTTTATTATATGATTCACAGACTTCATTCATCTGTACTGCCTAAATCTGGAATTAACTACCTGCCGCAGTCATGATGCAAAAAATCATTAATCTGTACCTCATTCAATTTGTTAATCAAGTCTACATAATTTTTTATATTCGAATATTAAATGGTGCCACTCTGAACGATTTCCGGAATACCAAACTTAGTAAAACAATCTAGTAACTTTTCGGCGGTTACCTTGGCACTAATGCTCCTGACGAGTATGGCTTCTGGGTATCTTGTCACTGGACACATAAAAGTTAACATATATTCGGGACCTTTCTTCGTTCTCGGTAATGGTCCCACAATGTCGATCATTACCATGCTGAAGGATTCTCCTCGTACTTCACTCAGGTGTAAGGGTTCCTTCTTGATGTACTCAATAGGCTTTTCAGCTATCTGGCAAACGTGACATGCACGGAAAAACTGGCTCACATCCTTATGCATGCCAGGCCAGAAAAATTCCCTCATAATCTTCTCTGTCGTCTTTCTTATTCCCATGTGTCCCGTCTCATGTGCTAAGGGGATCACCTGCCTTCTTAGCGGTGCGGGAATCAATATCTGAGGGTATATCCCCCATTCTGCATTCCCAGGGATATCAACGGGTCTATGCTTCCTCATTAGGAATCCATCCTTTAGGTATAACATGTGAGAGATTGCTGCACCTCCATCTCATCCACCATACGGTACACTAATTCCTTCCCTTATAATCCTATCAGCCTTTTCCGACTCACTTATCCTACTTCTAATGCTGAGTTTTCTATTTCTTACAAGACCATTACTTCCTTGTTTTCCTGTTCATTCATCTGTCGTTCCTCTTCTGTCGGGCTTTCTTGGAAGCCCACCTCTTGCGTACTATCTTGGGAAACCATTTCTTCCATAAATAATTCTTCCAAGTTCATTGTTCCTTCGGTTTCTTTGTCTTCTTCTGCAGCCACTTTCTTCATACTCCTAGTCATCGCACAACTAGGTAATGGATATGGGCAGTCCTTCTAGAGTTCAGTTGTATAACTTTACTTTAGTGGTTTCTCCGTTACAATGGGCCAAGGCACAAATGATGTTTCAGCAACCTCATTTCCCAGTAGGATTACTACTCCTTCGACAGCCAATGAATCCTTTACTGCAAAATCAAAATGACCTGTCACCAACTCGCATGATAGTTTCACATGGAAAATAGGGATAACTTCCTCTCCTCCTCTTCCCTTCAAAATGACAAATACTCCTGTGAGAGACTGTTCCACCAACGGTTGTACGCCTCTCATCACCACACTGTGATTACATCCCGTACTGCGCAATATCTTGACAGGGATCTGCTCGCTCCCATCCAGAGGGGCTAACATACTTTCATAAATATACGATTTAAAGGCATCAATGCTGTTTGGGGTTGTTCTATTTGTCATTTAAACACTACCTGGTTTATTTTCATCGATGACCTTTCCCGTCTGATTCTTCTTCTTCATATTCTGTGGAGATGGATTACCCTTAACCATTTGGGCGACTGCTTTCGGTTGGTTTGATCAACAATCATTACTGATATGGCCTTTTTTGTCACACTATAACAGAAAAATATTAATCTTATGCATGTCTTTCACAGAACCTGAAGGAGGAGAATTCGACGATTGATTTAGAGGTACTATCACATTCTGTTTTGGAATAGTACCAGGTGTACTTCCGCTGTAACTACTGAACTTCTGCCCATAGTTATTACTGAAATGGTTTCCATGGTTTGGCAAATACTTGACAATTCGTCGGAACAACAAGGGGTGTTTAGGATTGATAGTATTATAGTTTTCACTCACCGTAGCGGCTCTATCAAGTTTCTTCTCCTCTCTCTCTCTCAAGTACACTCGAATATGTTCAGGAATTCCTCATAAATATTGTTCCAGCATTATCAGCTCTTCTCAATCAGTCACCTCTCTTACTTTGGCATCCTCTATCTATCTCTTAAAC
>NC_090737.1:66908790-66912886 GCF_036898095.1 Palaemon carinicauda
CCCAGTGAGGAAAGGAAATAGGGAAATAAATAAATAATGAGAATAAATTAACAATATATTGTTCTAAAAACAGTAACAGCGTCAAAACAGATATGTCCTATATAAACTATTAACAACGTCAAAAACAGATGTCATATATAAACTATAAAAAGACTCATGTCAGCCTGGTCAACATAAAAACATTTGCTCCACCTTTGAACTTTTGAAGTTCTACTGATTCAACTACCCGATTAGGAAGATCATTCCACAACTTGGTAACAGCTGGAATAAAACTTCTAGAATACTGTGTAGTATTGAGCCTCATGATGGAGAAGGACTGGCTATTAGAATTAACTGCCTGCCTAGTATTACGAACAGGATAGAATTGTCCAGGGAGATCTGAATGTAAAGGATGGTTAGAGTTATGGAAAATCTTATTCAACATGCATAATGAACTAATTGAACGACGGTGCCAAAGAATAATATCTAGATCAGGAATAAGAAATTCAATAGACCGTAACTTTCTGTCCAACAAATAAAGATGAGAATCAGCAGCTGAACACCAGACAGGAGAACAATACTAAAAACAAGGTAAAATGAAAGAATTAAAACACTTCCTCAGAATAGATTGATCACCGAAAATCTTATAAGACTTTCTCAATAAACCAATTTTTTGTGCAATTGAAGAAGACACAGACCTAATGTGTTTCTCAAAAGTAAATTTCCTGTCAAGAATCACACCTAAGATCTTAAAAGAGTCATACAAATTTAAAGAAACATTATCAATACTGAGATCCGGATGTTGAGGAGCCACCATCCTTGACCTACTTACAATCATACTTTGAGTTTTGTTAGGATTTAACTTCATAATCCATAATTTGCACCCAGCACTAATTTAGCTAAATCTCTATTAAGGGATTCAGCAACCCCAGTTCTACATTCAGGGGATGGAATTGATGCAAAGAGAATAGCACCATCTGCATATGCAACAAGCTTGTTTTCTAGGCCAAACCACATGTCATGTGTATATAGTAGGAAAAGTAATGGGCCAAGAACATTACCCTGTGGAACACCGGATCTCACATTCCTATACTCACTATGGTGCCCATCAACAACAACTCTTTGAGATCTATAACTTAAAAAATCAATAATAATACTAAGAAACGACCCACCCACTCCCAACTGTTTCAGTTTGAAAACAAGGGCCTCATGATTAACACGGTCAAAGGTAGCACTGAAATCAAGGCCAATCATACAAACTTCTTGACCACAATCAAGGGATTTCTGTACAGCATTGGAGATTGTAATAAGGGAATCACATGCTCCATGGCCTTTACGAAAACCAAATTGTAAACTAGGGAGTAGATGATTACCTTCAGCAAACCTATTAAGACGTTTTGCCAGAAGACGTTCAAAAACTTTAGATAATATGGGAGTTATGGAAATTGGGCAGTAATCAGTGGGACTTGAGCTACCACAAACACATTTACATAGAGGAGTAACATTTCCAATTCTCCAACAAGTGCTAAAAACTCCTCTTCTTGCTAACTTGCGCAAAATAATATAACTTTGGAGCCACGAAATCCGCTGTCTTTATAAAAAACAAAGGAAAAATACCGTTTGGGTCTACACATCCATGAGCATCAAGGTCCATCAACAGAGCTTTAATCTCATGAGATCGAAAAGCTAAACTAGTTAGTTTAGCCTCAGGAAAACAGGAATGAGGAAGTTTACGTATTTCATTACTCTGTTTACTGTCAAAAACATCAGCCAAAAGGGTTGCCTTTTCCTTTGGACAATGAGTGACTGGTTTAAGCAAAGGAGGAACTGTTACATCTACACCAAATAGTGCAGATTTAAGGGTAGACCACCATTTATGTTCCTGAGTTGTACCAGAATGTGTTTCTTTTATGGTTAAATTGAACTCCTTTTCAGTTGAGGCATAAACTCTCTGAGCAAAAGCTCGAAGCTGAGTATAGTTGTTCCAGGTCAAATCTGACCTGTTACCCTTCCAAAGATGATAGGCCTCCTGCTTCTCCAAATAAGCATGTGTACAATCATCATTGAACGACGGTTTGTCCTTCACTCGGTACCTTCGCACACGAGAAGGGATACGCCTATCAATTATGTTGACTAGATTCTCATTCAAAGGGACAACAGGATCTACACTACTATATAACTGTGACCAATTCAAGCACAAAAGATCATGCAAAATCCCATTCCAAGGCATGATCAGATGTCCCGACTGGAGAACCAAACTTACTAATTATAACGCCAGGGGAGTCAGTGTATACGAGGTCCAAGCAATTACCAGACCTTTGAGTTGCTTCATTTATGATTTGCTCACAGCCTGATTCGGAGGCAAAGTCTAAAGCTCATAAGCTATGTTGATTGGTAGGAGAGATAGAACTTAACCACTCCCTATGGTGAGCACCAACAAAGACAAAAGAAGCCTTTCTATCATCTTCTTGTATCTTAGCCATAATGGTAAGAAGACAATCGAAGATAGAATCATCCATGTCTGGATTCCGGTAGATCGAACACAAATAAAAGTTGTTATGCCTGCCACAAACTTTTATTACCTGAATCTCATGTGTGTATATATATATATATATATATATATATATATATATATATATATATATATATATATATATATATATATATATATATATATATTTCTAAATATAAATATATATACATATACATATATACATATATATATGTGTATAAATATATATTTCTGTATTTAAATATATAAATATATATATATACATATATATATATATATATATATATATATATATATATATATATATATATGTGTGTGTGTGTGTGTGTGCGTGTGTGTTTATACTAGCGTTAGAGAGTTATGAGGTCCTATAACTGGCTAGAGCTAGATAGTAATACAATGGATCCTTTTCTCTGGTTACAGTTCACTTTCCCTTTGCCTACACATACACCGAATAGTCTGGCCTATTCTTTACACATTCTCCTCTGTCCTCATAAACCTGACAACACTGAGATTACTAAACAATTCTCCTTCGCCCAAAGGGTTAACTACTTCGCTGTAATTGTTCAGTGACTACTTTCCTCTGTGTAAGGGTAAAAGAGACTCTTTAGCTAAGGTAAGCAGCTCTTCTTAGAGAAGGACACTCCAAAATCAAAATATTGTTCTCTAGTCTTGGGTAGTACCATAACTTTTGTGCCATGGTCTTTCACTGTCTTGGGTTAGAGTTCTCTTGCTTGAGGGTACACTGGGTTACACTATTCTATCTAATTTCTCTCCTCGTTTTATTAAAGTTTTTATAGTTTATATAGGATATATTTAATGTTACTGTTCTTAAAGTATTTTATTTTTCCTTGTTTCCTTTCCTCACTGGGCTATTTTACCTGTTGGGGCCATTGGGCTTATAGCATCCTGCTTTTCCAACTAGGGTTGTAGCTGAGCAAGTAAATACTACTACTACTAATAATAATAATGATAATAATAATAACAATAATAATAATAATAATAATAATAATAATAATAATAATAATAATAATATAGTGTGCAGTAATCCTTAAAACATCAGTAAAAGGCCATAATTAATTTTTGAAACGTTTCAAACATTACCATGTTCATCTTCAATCTGTAAAAATTACAAATATAAAAACATTAAAATTTACACATTAATTAAATCAAGTAAAAAAACATTAAACTGGTTAAAACGTTATTGAATTAAAAAAGAATATGGTAAATAAATTAAGTGCTTACCAAACCATGCACAGGAGAAGGTGAAGAACGAATGCCAAGAAAAAGATAACCACCTAAGGCTTTACTTAAGGGGCCCATACACGTTAAAAAAATCGTCAAAATTTGCATCAAAATTTTGATGCAAAATTTTGACGATTTTTTTGAACGTGTATTTAAGCCTTTATGCTAAGTAAAGAGGAGAAGCGGAATCGTTAGAGTTCAAAGAAGTCACAACCTGTTTAATGTATAAAGACTCAAGGGTAGTTAGAAATTCACTAAGGCTTGTTCTACCAACAATTGACAAATGATGTTTATTTACTTCGATTTTGCATATGGAGGAATGATTCCTTATTTTAGAGAATTCTGGATTACCCAGTATCT
>NC_090737.1:66915409-66957909 GCF_036898095.1 Palaemon carinicauda
GTGTGTGTGTGTGTGTGTGTATGTGCGTTTTGTTAATTATATAGAGATAATTGCACCTATTTGTTTACATTGTGTTATCTTTGCAGTGAAAGTGGTTAATAAGTTTTCCTCGGAAATTTCGTCAGCAATGGATGGGTAATGTTACCTTCCAGATAATTTTTTTCTTTGTTTTACAAGATTACATAGAATTTATATACTACTATAATTTACATTCAATAAAATTAAAAAAATAAGCAAATCTGAGTCGTACATGGTTTTAGTAACCTAGTCAAATGGGTTAATATTTGTGTCTTCGTGGTTTAATCACATCAAAATTAGAATATACGAATCACGAATTATCATCACAAATGCAGAACAGTATGATTAAAATAATGCTTAAGAGGACGTGTTGTTGTAGAAACCTTCTTTCTTGACTAGCAATACTCATCTTAACGCATAGCATCACCGTTCTATACATTCGCGTGTTTCCTATTTTAATAAAAACGAAATATGTAAAATATAATGTTGATGAATATAAGAAAGCGACGAATATTGATCGAAGAATGAAATTTACTAGTTTACATTGAACATTATTATTTGCACACCAGAGATACATTGCAATATCTGTTGTCTTTTAGAAATTCCATGTCAATTCATATGTCATGTTTCAATAGCCATGATATTGAAGATGAAAAAAGGGATTAAATAGCGTCAGACAATAGTGATGGGGAAATTGACCATATCTCTGTGAATGACGAACTTTCAGACATTGGCAATGAAGCTGAGAATTAAAATGAAGAAACAAGCTCTTTGTGTTCGATTATCAAGTCCAATAAAGAAAATATTACATTCAATGTACAAAGATGAAATAAAACTTTATGCATAAGTAAAAAACATTAATTGATCAAACCCCTGGTATAACCTGTTACGTAGCATCCAAGTTTCAGATATATCATGTCTACTTGAATTGTTCTTTACTTCATAATAACTCCTAATTATTTTGGAAATGACCAATAAAGAAGCCGATCAATAACTGTTCATAGGAAACATCACTAGCCTAACTGAATTTAAAGCATTTTATGGACCAAAACTTATAGCAGGTATATAAAAGTCACACGGAGTGCCCTCAGGAGTTTATGGGATGACATGGATGATTACTCAATGTTCCAACCTACAATGCGTTTGGAAACATATAGGCGGACTTCATCCCATCAGAGATGTTTGGAATGCCATAACAAACTCACTTTAATCGATAATATTTCATAAACAGTTACAGTATGTGTACAACTGGTCTATTGTAGAGGATAATTCCCATTTCGGCAGTATGTTCCTTTGAATCCTGATAGATACAGAAGGAAAATATGGGCAGCCTGTAATGTGGAAAAAAGCAGCCTTTGGAATGGCGAATTGTACACTGGGCGTTAAAGGTGACGTAGTTGAACATGAGCAATGGGAGCTTGTTGAAATGCACCTTACTGAGGGCATCAAAGGCAGGAATGTAACATGTGATAACTTATTTTGTAGCTTGCGGTTTGCTAAAAAGATGAAAGCTCGCAGGAAAACATTCGTTGGTACTATCTGTAACCGTAAAGAAAGACCTAGACATTCTTCTCTTCAAAGATACCCCGATTATTATGTCTTTTTTTTTTTCTTATCGTCCCAAATACTACCTTTAAATGGAGAATCTTATTTCAAGAACTTGGCTTGGTCTTGGTTCAACATCAATCATCTTCAATGGCTAATTTGCCCAGGGCACCAATTGCAAAGTGAATTGTCGAAGCAGCTAAACCTAAGAGGGAAGGTAACCATTCACAGTGGCATTAAAGGGCTGATGAAAGACGGTTGCTGTTATTTATGTAAGAAAAATTACCAGGACCGACAATTTTATTATAAATGCCAAAAAAAGTTTTAACAATCATGGGATAGCAACATTCAAATGTAATAACTGTAGCTAAAGTACTAAACTTCAATAAGGTAACGTGGCTAGGATGGCTTGATAAGGGGTCTGATGGACAGTCATTCGAACGCAATAGACCCTGACCATATAAAGTTATAATAACATTACGCTACTGGGCGATGGACAGTCATTTTTCATAACGGGTCAATTTTGACCAGAACAGGAAAAGCGATACAAATTTTAAACAGATTAAAAAGGTTAAAATCTTTTGGAAAGAGAGAGAGAGAGAGAGAGAGAGAGAGAGAGAGAGAGAGAGAGAGAGAGAGAGAGAGAGAGAGAGAGAAAGAGAGAGAGAGAGAGAGAGAGAGAGAGAGAGAGAGGGAGAGATTGTGTGTGTTTTAAGAATCTTTTCATAAATGGATGTGGAATTCTATATTGTAAAACCATGCACACATGGCTGGGAGGGTTTTTTAAACATTGTTCTATAAGTTAATAAAGACAATTTAGGGAATAATTGCTTACATCACCTTAAATCAAACAACTCTATACCAATCTCACAATCATTTTTATCTCACCTTATTTGACCTGGCCATTGCTGTCAACGTTTATACAGATTTTTTTTTATATACTAAAAGGCTAGTTTACTCTGTTGAACCAAATTTCCTGTCTCACCTGATAAATAAACCCTTCTTTGATTTTGTTTCTAGATAATTCATGGATGTGTGGGTTTCCCTGTGTCTGGATTAGTATCTGCGTTTCTTTAAATTCCTGAAACTTAACAAGTAAAGCAATGAATCATTAAAGTCCTGGTATCCGACGGAGTGAGTAAAAATGTATTGATTGGCCATGATCTCTACATCCCAAACTATATATGATCAAACGTATATACAGGTTTAAAAACTGGTTATCATTATCGGCATGAAAGTATATTACAATTATTGTGTAATGCACGGTATTCACGGAGACTAGAAAGATCCTCCCTATCTGTTGAGAGCAATCATAAAAAGTACCTTCATTCTCAAAATTGAGATATGCATCACGAAGAAGGGAATGTATACAGAGGATATTAAACAAGAGAATCTTATACACAATAGGTTATTCTTCAACATTAAATTATATTAATATTTCTAAGATAAAATAAACTTTAATACTAGAATTAACCGCAATTATGTTTGATCCAATTTATCCAACGATTTCCACACTAGCTGATTTATCAACAATCATTTACAAGAAGGGTAAGAAAACTTGCAGAAATGCAAACTGTGCATCTAGCATAGCTGATTAAGAGTACGTATGACCGAAATCAACCCCCTAAATGGAAATGATACAACTCAGGGCACCAGCCACCCGTTGAGATACTACCGCTAGAGTTATGGGGTCCTTTGACTGGCCAGACAGTACTACAGTGGATCCTTTTATCTGGTTACGGATCATTTCCCTTTGCCTACACCTACACCGAATAGTATGGCCTATTCTTTACATATTGTCCTCTGTCCTCTCACACCTGAGAACACTGAGATTACCAAAACATTCTTCTTCTATCAAGAGGTTAACTACTGCACTGTAATTTTTCAGTGGCTTTCCTCTTGGTAGGGGTAGAGTAAACACTCCAAAATAAAACTATTGTTCTCTAGTCTTGGGTAGTACCATAACTTCTGTACTGTACCACCCGTTTGTCACACGATCGTACATAGTAATGACATTTCTCTTTTTTGTTCATATTAAACTTTGTATCTTCGTTCTCGCCTCGCACTGATAGCAACGTGTAATAACCTGTCTGCCTATTTTGGTGTTAACTGTTAACAGAACCTGTTGCCGGTTGGACAAGAAATAGCATATTTGTATTTTGTGACTTTTTTGCCGGGACCTAGTGTATATATTTACTCGATGTGTCTAAAATAAAGTACTCAGTTACATTCATCTCACCCTTGGCTCACAACCTACTCTTGGCTTGTCACATTGGTGACCCCAGAGGTTGACTAGCTCGTCCCGCCTCCCCCCCTTCACTGTTACTATGACGGACTCCACGGAAGTTGGCACCGCCCCATTCAAACTTTCGTCCTTCACCAGGGGAGAGGCATTTGCCCACTCAACCGCCAAAGCAGATTATGTTCTCGCGGTGATACCTGAGGACACCTTCCTGGAAATCTCCGACTGGCTTTGTGAAAAAGGAGACACCCCAAGAGCGTATGACGCCCTCAAAACATACCTTCTGCAACAGTGCTCGCCGTCGCCAGACGCCCGTATAGCAAAGCTTTTTCAGCTCTCTCAACAACCGTTGGGGGACCAAAGGGCTTCGCTTTCCCTCAGGGAAATGACAAGTATCGCTCGCCTGCAACCTGCCGTGAGGTGAACCTACTTCGTGCCCTTTGGGTACGCTGTTTACCCGAACCTATACTCGCTGCCATACCTGATGTCGATAGTTTACCCATAAAGGACACCTTTGTGGACAGCCACTTCACGACCTTCAAGACCTCCATCAACGCCTCCACTCCTGACGATGAGGACACCTATTCAACGTCAACCGATGCTGACGTGAATGCCGTAGGACACACACACCTACCCTGTGACATGCCGGAGCGGCGACAAAGTCACCCATCACCCACCACTCGCTCGCGCTCCCAACAACGACTTCTACAGCTACTTACTGCTGAACATCAGCTGCAGTTTTTCTACTACCACTTCAGATTTGGGGCTACCACGAAGAAATGTGCCACGGATTGTCAGTGGCCAAAAAACGTGTAAGTATGCCATCGCTCGTGGCGGTAGCCTCCCGTGTTCCTTATCTCTTCTTTTTACATGATGCAGGAACGGGCATGCGATTTTTGTTAGACACGGGTGCTTGTCGTTCTCTTTTGCCAAGGGAACTATTTAGGACACGACGTAGTCTGTCTAAGTCTGCCAACGGATCTGCGATACCCACCTACGGTTACCAGAGCCTCACATTATCGTTTGGAAACGGCAAATTTAATTGGAAGTTTCTTGTTGCTGACGTCACATTGCCAATCCTCGGTGCGGATTTCCTCTCTCATTTCCACCTTCTGGTCAATGTCACCCACCGACGATTGGTCAACGCAGACTCGTACTTGTCGACACCTCTTCAACCAGAACCCTGCAACCTCGCTTTCCACATCAACGCACCCACGGATGCCTACTCCCACCTTCTTACGTCGTACCAGGAAGTTTTCCGTCCAGAAGTTCGCCAAACACCCCCTGCTCCTGCCAAAAACGGTATTTATCACCATATTAGGACGACATGACCCCAGTCATCGCTAAATTCAAATGTCTGGTACCGGATCGATTGGCAGCCGCCAAATAGACGTTCGCCGAAATGGAAGAAATTGGCCTTTGCCATAAGGCCTCCAGCCCATTGTCATCACCCTTACACATCGTCCTGAAGAAAGACAGCTCCCCCTGTTCGTGTGGGGATTACAGGCACCTAAAGAAGCAAACAAAACCGGATCACTACACCCTCCCAAACATCGCCGACGTGACTTTCTACCTGCAAGAAGCGGTGGTTTTCTCCACACTCGACCTCCTGAAGAGATATTATCAGGTACCTATGAACCCAGAAAACATCCCCAAGACCGCCATTACCACTCTATTCGGTACATAGGCCTTCAATTACTCCTGTTTAGGCCTTCGTAATGCCGGGCCACTTTTCAACATCTCCATGGATAGCATCTTAGGAGACCTCCCCTTCTGTGTATGTTACGTGGACGACATATTTGTGTTCTCTTCCTCAAAAGAGTAACAACTCCATCACCTGCGCATCGTGCACGATCGCCTACAACAAAATGGCCTTGTAGTCCGGTACGACAAGTGTACCTTTGGCGCCAACGAAGTGTCGTTCTAAGGGCACCCCATCACTCCTAAAGGAGTCCATCCCCTCCTTGAGAAGGTAGCACCCGTTCAGAACTTCCCCACGCCCTCAACTGTCAAAGCACTGCAGGAATTCTTGGGCATGATCAACTATTATCACCGTTTTCAGCCAGCCATTGCCGCCACTCTTGCTCCCCTCTACACCTCCCTTAAAGGCAAGCCAAAAGACCTGAAGTGGGGTCCCCTTCAAGAAGAGGCCTTCTGCAATGCAAAGAATTCCCTATCAACCGCTGCTGCTCTCACTTTTCACGTCCCACATGCCCCTCTCCTTCTCTCCACCGATGCCAGCAACGTCACTATTGGTGCAGTACTGGAACAGGTGATCAACGGCTCGCCCCGCCCAATGGCCTTCTTCAGCAGAAAACTGTCCAAGGCAGAATCAGGTTATTATACCTTTGATTGCGAATTGCTGGCGGTGCACTTGGCTGTCGGCCACTTTCGCCATTTCTTAGAAGGTACGCCCTTCGTCATTTGCACAGCCCACATGCCTCTGGTGCACGCCTTCACTCGACAGTCTGATGCCTGGTCTGCCCGCCAATGCCGACAACTCTCCGCCGTGGCTGAATACAGTTGCACCCTTCAACACGTCCCTGAGAAAATGAATCCCATAGCTGATGCCCTGTCAAGAAACACGTTGGCTGCCGTTCAACTGGGATTGGATTACAACGCCTTGGCTGAAGGCCAACATCAGGATCCAGAGTATCAAGCATGTAGGACATCCTACACATCCCTCCGTTGGGAAGACGTCCCCCTCAACGACTCCAACACCACCCTCCTCTGTGACGTCAGTACTGGTAAACCGCGACCATGGATTCCTGCTCCCTTGCACCAAAAGGTGTTTGATTTCATTCACTGCCTATCACATCCCTCGTGCCGTTCTACTGCACAGCTCCTGAAGACGAAGTTCATTTGGCACGGCATTACTAAGGATGCTAAAGATTGGGTCCGCGCCTGTACTTGTTGCCAAACTTCCAAAGTACATCGACACACGGATTCAGGAGTGGGCACCTTTCCTCAACTTCAGCGTCGTTTTGCCCACATTCACGTAGATGTTGTAGGCCCCATACCCACATCACAAGGACTTCATTACTTGTTTACCGTCATCAACCGCTCCAATCGTTGTTCTGAAGCCATTCCCATGGAAACTGCAATGTCTGTCTCATGTACATCTAGATGGATAGCATGATTTGGTATCCCTGAGCATATTACTTCTGACAGGGGTACCACATTCACCTTTCAATTGTCGACATCATTAGCGAATCTCCTGGGCATCACCCTACATCAGACAACTGCCTACAACCCTGTTGCCAATGGAATGGTTGAACACTTTCATTGCACCCTCAAAGCAACTTTGATGTTCCGCTGCAACGACTCCAACTGGTTTACTCAGCTTCCCTGGGTCCTTCTGGGACTAAGGAACTCTCAAAAAGACGCCCTGGATGTCTCGGCTGCTGAAACGGTGTATGGCGACCAGCTGGTCGTCCCTGCTGAATTTTTTCCTTCTTCAACCTCCTCCAACAATCTCCAGCACATACGTCACGTCGTTGGAAAATTTACTTCATGCCGCCAGACTTACAAGCCCCCAGCGAAGCATCACATACGGACAGACTTGCACTCTGCAACGCACGTCTTCCTACACAACAACACCAGCAAGCCACCGCTAACTTCCCCTTACATGAGCCTTTCCTTGTGATCCGACGTAATCCGATAGCCTTCCTACTAAACATTCGTGGCAAAGAAGACTGGGTCTGCATTGCTCGTCTAAAACTTGCTTATCTCCTGCCAGATGACCCGCCTACAGTCCGCCTACAGTTCGCCCTATTTAACATGTACAGTATGTCATTATTGGGGGGGGGGGGCATGTACCAACCATGTGTCACATGATCGTACATAGTAACGACATTTCTCTTTTTTGTGCATATTATCCTTTGCATCTTCGCTCTCTCCTGGAACTGACAGCAACTTGTAATAACCTGTCTGTTTACTTCGATGTTAACTGTTAACAGAACTGGTTGCCGGTTGGACAAGAAACAGCATATTTGTTATTTTTACTTTCTTGCTAGGACCTAGTGTGTATATATACTCGATGTGTCTATAATAAAGTACCCAGTTGCATTCATCTCGCCTTTCGCTCACAACCTACTCTTGGCTCGTCACAGTACCATGGTCTATCACTGTCTAGGGTTAGAGTTCTCTTGCTTGAGGGTACACTCGGACACACTATTCTGTCACTTATTTTCCTTTTGTTTTGTTAAAGTTTTTTATAGTTTATATAGAAAATATTTATCTTAATATTTTTACTGATCTTAAAATAATTTATTTTTTTCCCGGTTTCCTTTCCTCACTGGGCTATTTTCCCTCTTGGAGCCCAAGGCTTATTGCATCCTGCTTTTCTAACTAGAGTTGTAGCTTAGTAAGTAAGCAGATAATAATGATAATAATAATAATAATGATAATAATAATAATAATAACACCTTCGCTAATATATCCTCACCGTAAGAAACTAATCTACTTCCATTACAATTTACGTTTCATTTTTGTAACCAAATATTTTTCGCTTCTGTGATAACTTGTCCTTTTCCTCGCATTGATAACTAAACTTGTTTTAACAACAACAGCAAAAAACCTATTTACCTCATGATTTATAATTCGTCAATTTCAACTTTGAGAGAAATTCAATAGACTAAAGATTTTGTATGACTCAATATTTTTACTTATTCGTTTTTATGTTATGGCTACAATGAATCAAGTGTTTAGAACAAGACTCATATCATTAGTTTCCTTTATATGCCTTTGCAAGTGCGGATATCCATAAGTACTGATGAGACAAAAAAAAGGGTGGGGGGGGGGGGGGCAGATTTGGGACGGCCTTATTAGTTTAGTATACTTTCCAGTTTCGTTTTAATTGAAAACAAAGTAAATTCTACATTAGAAAACTGGTAATGGATTAATACCTGTAAGTAACGCAGTTTTGTGCATTGGTGACCACAAAAAAAAAAAAAAAAAAAAAATAGTCAAATGTTACCAATGTATACTGTATATTTGCTATCATGATGGAGGAAAGTTATTTCAATTCTGAGTACAAATATTCTAATTCAACAATAATATGCACACCAGAGTCGATATCATGTCATGCATGTCTTGATAGTCTGGATGATTATATCTACCGTCTGGTTTTGAATCAATTTATAAGTGTAGGTTCTAACCATGGTATGGGTAGAATCGTACAGGAATTCTCCTCTCAAAATTTATTCCTAAAGCAAAGGAATTTACATACGAAAAACAATTAGTGTTTTAATATTGGAACGTATGAAAACCGGATGTTGGTTAGAGATTATCAGAAATAGTGAAATATTACACGCCTCATAATCGTCTAGCATTTTGAGATGGGAAAATTTTGAGTATAAGTACCAATACCTGAATTCGAAAGGAATAGGTACTACAGAGGTTGGATAGATGGTTGTCTTAAAACTAGTTTTGTTTCAGTTCAGAAGTAGAGATTTGATACCTGGCGCAGGTTAAAGTACTTAGGTCTCCTTTAAGTATGCATTCTCAAGCAGTGTAAATTCGATTTAATTCATGAGTTGTGACTCAATGCTTGAAAGTAAGCAGGTTACGTATGTTGTTGAGGAAACTGTCATAAACAGCTAGGTGATAAAGATTCTACAAAAATAAATTCTACCGCAACACGTACAGTAGTGTCAAAATTAATCCTAACAATAACTTAATAAAATGACTCAATGTGTTCCGAAAAAAAAAACGTATTTTGGATTGTCATTATATTTTCAAGAGATGTGAATATAATAAGTTGACTGGGAACTTCTCGCAAATTATTCATGAAGAGATTTCTTTCCATGTGCATTGTGAAAGTTTATACCCACATATATATATATATATATATATATATATATATATATATATATATATATATACATACATATATATATATATATATATACATATATATATATATATATATATATATATATATACACATACAAACACACACACACACATATATATATATATATATATATATATATATGTGTATATATATATATATATATATATATATATATATATATATATATATATATATATATATATATATATTGTATGTGTGTGTTATAAGCAAAACTTTCTTAAATAGCCATGTGTCGAGAACTAAGCAATTGACTATCATTATAGTGTTGGGCTGATTTTGATTCCAAGTCTCAATACGTAAATTCAACATACGCTATCTTATATCGTTCTTTTAAGCCTTCTTTGTTAAGTCTACCTTCTACTGTTGGTTTAGTTTGTATGCATAATTTCAAATCCTGTTGTGGTTGGGAATATTGCCCATAGTTATATGTATTTCCTTTCAGTATTTGTTCTCAAGATTGGGTGAATAATATATTAAAAACAACTAATTGTATCAACATTAGTGAATATACATATGCATGTGTGCTTTTCTCTCTCTCTCTCTCTCTCTCTCTCTCTCTCTCTCTCTCTCTCTCTCTCTCTCTCTCTCTCTCTCTGTGAAACTTGTATAAAATGTTTTAGTAATCCAGCTTGGCACTATACCAATGAAAGCTATAACCATTAATCATTGTGGGGCTCGTTTTATGCCATAGTGTTGACTATGAAAAGGTAACTTATTTTCATGACTGCAATTTTTATTCACATCTCAAATCATTGCCTTTTCTTTCCTGACAATATCATATTCATTGGTAATTTTTACCTGTTTTCGAATACAACAAAATAATCATGTAGGTGAAAAATATGTGATTTACATGTTACATTGCTGCTCATTATTAAATATCTTCCATTGGAAACGTTCTTGTTTTACGTCTAATCTTACATATAATACTCGATTGAATAATAATGTATACTTTACATAATAATAATAATAATAATAATAATAATAAAAATAATAATAATAATAATAATAACAATAGGTTTAACTGAAGATTATAGCTGTCTCAGTGGCATTATTTTTGTAATTGAGCTTTTCACTCAAGTCTAATTTTCCTTTCTTGAACAGTTTTGCACACCATCAAAAGGTGTGCTATTATTGTAATCGGTAGGAGGCAGAGCAAAATGTATAGTATAGTTTTTTAAGATTTTAGTGAAAATTTACTGAAAGTAAACTTGTCAAATACTGGGTACAAAACAGTAGGCTGTAACACGTTTCAAGGAACTAGATAGGATTAACCTGGTTCTTATGACCAACGAGACTCTCCCAGCGAGTGCCTCAACCAATCAAGAAACAGCCCCGGAGTCACTGGACCAGGGAGCTGAGCGGCAGAGCATCTTGACTGACGCCGAGCCCTACTCGAGGAGCGTATTGGCCAATCAACGCCCAGCATTGGGAGCCCAGCTTAGCCTTAATGAGATAACGCCTAACTCCGACAACCATGAGTGTAGCAGCAGCCTGACTGTGGCGGATCCCCTCCTGACGAGCACATCAGCCTAAGGGAGAGCTCACAGGGATCAATCAACGACCAGTGCCTGAATTGGCTACCGCCCCTCACGTATAAATAGAGCCAGCACCGCTTATATTTTTCTACTTCTAGCCTGAGGATAACAGGAAACACCTGGCACCCTCTCGAAGCACGTTCCAGCTGACTCTTTTGTACCATGTATTTAACAAGTTTACTTTTGGTAAATTCTTACCGAAATCTCAGAATTCTTTTTTCTGTATTTTGCTCTCCTACTTACTGATGACACTTATAGCATAATTACTGGTGGCATGCAGTTCATTTGAGAAAAACTAAATTATTGCAATGGAAAAGTTAAACTAAAAATGTAATGCCACTAATGCAGTTGTAATCTTCAATGAATCCTGCTTGAAAGATGGTCTATTTCTGAGAAATAATAATAATAATAATAATAATAATAATAATAATGATAATAATAATTTTCAATGAAGATAATTGCTGCCTTAGTAGTATAAATTTTGCAGTTGAGCTTTTATATGGCGCGTATTTTTCTTTTTTCATTTGTAAGGCGTTCTGCCAGTAACTTGGCTATGTTAGTCATTGATAGGGGAGAGCAAAATGCATAGAAAAATATCTATACTTTTATTAAAAGTAAACTTGTCAAGATCAGTACAATAAAGTTTGCCTGCTACTCGTTATAATAGGGTGTTGAGTGTCTGCTCTTATCGTCAGGCAAAGCCTGGCTAAGGGGTGGTGAACAAGCTCCTTATATATGCCATGGCTGGTTCGTCCTAACAGCTGCAGGTCGCTAATTAGATCTTGTCGTTAACAGCTGCAGGTTGCTAATTGGATCTTGTCGTTAGAGTACATATCTGGTCTGGAAATGAGCTGCTCTCCCATTGATTGAGGCACTTGCTAGGGGAGGCTCCGTCACAGTCAGGCCGCTACTCTGCTCTTAATCATCGAAGTTGGGTGGAGTAAGGGTTTGGGCAGGGCCTGCCAATTATCCCAAAGTGGCATGCTAATCGGCCAACACGCAGCCTGAGCATGGATCATAGACAGAAAGTACTCAGTTGCTCGGAGTCCAGGCCTGGAAAGTTCAGAGCTGCCAGATGATTGTCTGAGTTACTTGCAAAGTGTGTTTCAGTCAAAGGCAAGCTGTTGGAAACGCTTTTCGCCGTCACCATTGTCGTTGTTACAAGGTTGATTGGAGGTGTTCCTTTGGCATGAGGGCCAGAGGAACATCTACTGAGTCATGTTCAGGTTAGGTCTCTCTTGTTGGAAGAGCAGGGCCTCAAGAATCCTAAGCCTTCTGCTGTCTGGGACACTGCCACTGATCTTTTTATTCCTTATGATGTCCTCTCGAACCACGTTTCTGTCATGAGCTAGGTGCTGGTGATGGCTCCCTGTTGGACCTGCAAGGACAATCTTTAGGAGACTGATTATTGTTATTCCAATGAAACTGCTGGGACATCCACAGAATGGGCATTAATAGGAATAAATAACGTTGGACTTATTCAGAAAGTCCTGCATGGGGAGGGCCAGGCTGTTTTTTTTTCTTCATAATGAGGCATTTGGTCATCATGGTCTGACAATAAAAGATGTTAGTTTATTGTGTAACACATTTGGCTAGTATTTGAAGAATCTTGGGTTCAATGATGATGATGATGCTAATTCATATACTTTATTTCGTTCCGAAATTGATATCAGTAAACAAAATTCTATAAAAGGATGATAGTGAGAAAGTATCTACAAAACATTAAGGGACATATGAGTATTCTTTTCTTTTTAAAGATACTTTTTTTTTTAACTTCGTTAACTCACTTAAGATTATTTTAAGAATCCACAAAATCATGCCATGGTCAAATTAGAATGTAAATCATCATGAATGATTCGTGTTAAAGAATACATTTGCTATCAAGTCTATTTACAAAGAAAACTACTCCCGGGGTGACTACATCCGAATGGTTATTATAGATTCACTTCAACGCTATTTTCATTCCCATTGTTTTTTCAGTTCAGGACAATGTCCTATGGCAATCTATTATAGTGAATTATTATCCGAGAATATAATTTTTTTGATGATGCCCAAAATGATAATGGGTAGTATGTCAAAAAGATTATTTCAATATAAATCTTTAAGATAAATTAGCCTTGGGAAGATATTAAAGTTTAAAAATTTGGTATTATATTTTTCATGAGATCATTTCTATATAATCAATAAAAAGAAACAGTATTAAAAATATGCTATTAACATAATATAATAAAAGAACTACAATTATAAAAAAAAGTGAAATTATGTTCCTTATTGATAGAAATTAAAATTTTAACTGTCAAATTATATTAATTGTTTATAATTTAATTTTAGAGCATAGCCTTGAAAAAAAAAATAAAAAATATTACACACTTGCAAATAGTTATTAAGAGATTTATTTACAGTAGAAATGTGAAAAAAGAATGTTCTCTCAATGATGCAATCGTAAAGATACATCTCATTTATACTATGTTTAGAATTTTCATCTTAGCCATGCAAATGATCTTCATACGATGTTATTTTCAAAAATAAAATATTCCTTTCTTGTGAACGTCCGTCAAGTGCTAATATCTACTCATTTGTAAAAATATTATGCCTTACCAGATCACCATTCGCAGCAAATCATTGATTATGATTAATATGGCATCTCAATTCCTCTTTACAGTTATTGCTGATGTCATTCCCACATCCATAGGAAGCACAGTACTTTATATATATATATATATATATATATATATATATATATATATATATATATATAAATATATATATATATACATATGTATACATATATATATATATATATACATATGTATACATATATATACATATATATATATATATATATATATATATATATATATATACATATATATATACATATATATATATATATATATATATATATATATATATATATATATATACATACATATATATATATATATATATATATATATATATATACATATATATATATATATATATATATATATATATATATATATATATATATATATACATATATATATACATATATACAACTATATATATATATATATATATATATATATATATACATATATATATATATATATGTATGTATATACATATATATACATATATATATATACATATATATATACATACATATATATATATACATATATATATATATATATATATATATATATATATGACCCGTGCAGATGGATAATGAGACGTCGGCATATGGGTTTTCTTCATTTATTATAAAAGATTCGTTCGTAAGTACACATTACACAACTGCCCTCTCAGGTGAGGGTCTTGTCAAATCGAGTGCTCACTGGCAACTAACTACTGCCTTCGTTACCAAAATGCAGCTATTGCAAAACATGCAGACACAGGTTTTTGTGGAATACTTATGAATATAGAGTTCATTTACCTTGATATACAAGATTTCTACATACACGAATTAGGACATTACGCCCCCCCCCCCACAAGCTCCTCACTCCGGGAGGAGGTGCGCACTCGCCCTCACTAGTCAATGATATATGGAGGACACTCCAACCCGCAATAGGCATGGTAGGTACTAAAAAGAAATGCAACATAAAATATATATATATAGAAATCACCCCCCCCCCCAAAAAAAAACACATTTCCCACAGAAAAAATAAAAAATGAAATATAGCATGTTAAAATGTACACAACCAAATATAAATAATTCCAATAATTTCCTCTTAAGACCTTTGCAACCAAAACACAGAATACCCAAAGTGAAAAAAAAAACCATAACATCAGGTCTATATAATTTCATCAATAACCTCCCTCCGGTTGCAGGCAATACGGGCTTCTTGGGCGGAACCGGGATAGGAATACATATTCCTTCATCTCTCGATTTTACTTGTCTGGGTTAAGGCACAGTTTCACAACACATCTCACTACCACCGTTTCACCATTTATTTAAATCACTACAACACTTGCACCGGTGGCCACTTGCCGTTTTCCAGAGAAAATCATTCATCTTCCCTCCCTTCTCATATAACATTAAGTATAAGGTATTCACATCTACACATTCTCTAACACTGCCTATCCTAAAGGCTGAACTTTAATCCCGCAGCCACTTGCCATTCAGGAACCGCCCCGGACCCAGAAACCAGGAATCATATAAATACATGAATAATATAGCATCCGACTGACGGATCTCACTTGACCTATTTAACCCCTGAATGTTTTTAGGTTCACTCAACAATGTTATTCGAATTTCCACACTCAGCAAAATTACCACAACATTTTACGTATAAATTTAGCATCAACACAAGACAGTTATCATCACGTTTATCTAAAACACGTCGAAAGAAGAAATGAGGTATGTTCAAACAACAACAACAGCAAAAAAAAAAAAAAAAAAAAACTACCTCTTCAGATACCACATATATGTGTGCCTGATGATGTTCAGACACTGCGCCATTAACAATGCTTTGTATCACAACTGTGTTACACTTAACCATCTTTACTCAGTAAGGAACCAAATACGCTGGCTCTAGTTTGTGTTTCCTAGGTTGTAATTGTTTCAAATACACACGATCACCCACAAATACTTTTACTGGTGCGGTTTTGAACCGACCATCATACTTTGAGCTGTGATTTCCATTAACTCTTTTCAAAAACCTTTCAGTGGTGTTCATTACTCTCCTCTATAAATTTAATAAATATACACGGTATTGCTCGGTTGAATAATTTGGCAATTGTTGCAAATTGATGAGAAACGTATATGGTAACACAGGATCCTGTCCATACACTAAAAAGAAAGGCGTGTCCCTGAGCGAAGCATTATATGCAATGTTCAAAGCTAGTCCAGCAGTAGGAAGCATGGCGTGCCAATGAAGGGGGTCATCAGCCACAAAGTATTGCAAAATTCGCACTACTTCCCTATTATGCGACTCTACTAAGCCATTTGCTGAAGGCCTATATGCGGTCCCTGAAAAGTGTTCGATTTTAATCGAATCCGTGACCGATTTCACCACCTTATTTATAAACTCAAGACCATTACCACTTATCAAAATTTTCGGGCAACCAAACCAAGTAATGAAAGAGCACAGCGCCTGGGCTAATGAATTTGCAGATTTATCTAACATTGCATAAGTATGAGTGTACCGAGTAAATGCATCCACAAATACACATATATACTTATGTTGTGTTAACCCAGTAGGAAATGATCCTACTACATCCATATGCACTCTATAAAATTTAATGGGAACTATTGGCCACTTTCTGGCTTCTGGTACAGTGTTTTTATGTTCTTTGAAACAGTTACAAGCATGACAACCTTTTGTATAGTTCACTATAGACTTTTTCATTCCTAACCAAAAGAAGGATTCACGTGCTCTCCTTAATGTTCTATCAATCCCTAAATGCCCTGCATACGGACTTGCATGTACAATGTGGATGGCTCGTTTAATTAAAGAGGGAGGAAGAACTACCCGTGCACAAAATTCCCCTCCCCTCTTCTCGTATGCACAATATAAGACATCATTTTCAATAAAAAAATTTCTCACGAGGCACATTCAGAAATGACGGATAATTCTCCGATTCCCCTTTAATCACTGCTCACACTCTTTCCATCCATTCCTCTTTTTTCTGTCCCTCTCAGACTTCTTTTATGTCTCAACCTCCCAAGTCAATCAAACCTCCATCATCAGGGCATTCATTCTGGACACCCCTGGTCATGTATGTCCTCGGCCATCCACATATATTCATCTCCATCTCTCTCTCTCTCTCTCTCACACGCGCGATTCGACTTTCTCTCTTTTTCTCCCGAGTCGACTCTCTCTCTCTCTCTCCCGTCTACTGCATGTGCATCGCGAGAACTGTCATCCCATTCTCTATTTTCTCTATTATGATGGGGGTCTTCAATATTTTGGTTACGTTCTTCATTCCTCTTTTGTGCCCTGGTTGTTATTCCTATTACTGCACTTCAAGAGAGAACATCAGCTACCTTGTTACCCTTACCTTCTATGTGGTGAAAACCCTTTATATTAAAATCTAGCAATCTCTCGATCTATCTCACTTGACGAGAGGTCAAATCACTTTTATAATACAAATCACGCAAGGGGCGATGATCGCTTTGCAACTCAATCGACTGACCTAATAAAAAGAACCAATGCCTCTCTAGAACCCAAAGAATAGCCAAAGCCTCTTGATTGAATGTAATATAATTCTTATCTGGCCCTTTTAACAGCCGGGAAGCAAAACAAATGGCTCTCTCTCTCTTTATCATCTCGTTGAGAAACTAGGCCACCAATAGCTACGCTACTCGCATGGGTTGTCACTAAAAATGGGCAATCAAATCTTGGATTGTGAGTAATTCATTGCTAGTCAAGGCAGCTTTCAAGTGGCTAAAGGCCCTTTCTTCTTCCTCTTCCCAATTTATTACTTTTGTTTCTTTAAAGCATCAAAAGATCTCGCTATCTCTCCAAAACCTCTTATGAATTTACGGTAAAACCCAGCGAGCCCAAGGAACCCAGCTACTTCCTTAGAGTTACGTGGCCTGGGGAAATCTGTAATAGTCGCTACTTTACTGGGGCAGCGTTGGATACCTTCTGGGGTTATTATGTGACCTAAAAATTTGACTTGTTTACAGAAAAATTTGCACTTTGACAAATTTATTTTCATACCATTATGTCACAATGCTTCTAAAACTTTACAAATATTATTATTATGTTCTTCAGCCGTTTTCCCTGTAATTATGATACCATCTAAATAAACAAGAACACTATGGCCAATTAAGGGCAACAAAACCACCATCATTACTCTAGAAAAATGACTTGGAGCATTTTTAACACCGAAAGGAAGAAAAGTAAACTGAAATAATTGATCGTTAGCTATAAATACTGTCTTCCTGAATGAATATTTGATAGTATACAGATTTTAAATCAACAGTTGTAAAATATTTGCTATCCCGTACTTTCACAAGTAATTCTTCGATTAAGAGCTAAGGGAATGCATTATCCTCAGTGGTTGCATTCAATTTTTCATAATCAACACACAATCTTACCGAGCCATCCTTTTTCCTAACAGCTACAATTGGAGAAGCCCAGGGGGATTCACTCTCCTCGATTATACCCTGTTCCCTTAATTTATTAATATCCCTTCCTATCTCTCCCTGGAAATGAGTGGGTACCTTATAAGGCCTTGACCTGATCAGCTCCGCCAACCCAGTTTCAATGCTTAAGGGAAATCAATCAATCCTCCCAGGTGGCTCATCTCCAATTGCAATTATATCGGAATAATTATTGACAATGTCACTAACTACAGGCTGATATTCTGAGACATAATTTTTGCGCTTGCATATTCAAATTGTGATTGCATTCGTCTGTGCGGGCTGGAGTTGTGGCTCCCAACATCCCATTATAAGCAATTTCACATAACTCTAATTCACACACAGAATCACTTCCTAAAACAACTCTTTTAATAGACAAATTAACTATCGTTACATCAGCTTTGTTCTCTTTAATTTCTGTCAAGCCCTCTAATATCATATGGGCCCAATTGTCATGGAGTTTAACAACTACCTTGGTTCCTTCCGCAAGAGGGTGACACGGGGTCACAGATATGCTCGTAAGGCTCTGGGGGGACAACACTTCACCTCTCTCAGGTATAGCTGATACCTTACTTAAATGTCTCTCCGAGCTAACACACGCACTTACTGCCTCATGACTTTCTATCGGCAAAATGTACCCTCCTGCTTTTACTGTTATTGTATCTTTTCCCCAAAAATGCAAATTTGATTATGAGATATAAAGTCTATTCCAAGTATATCCTCAATTACTGGAATTCCCAAGGTGGGCAAGACAAAAAATCAGGTGTAAACTTCACAGACCCCACCTTGAACTGGACGATTGATGTATGGTTTATGTGCAGTTTATTTCCCCCTGGCGTGTCAAGAACAATGGATGCCACTGGCTGTAGTGGATTTGAAGAGAATATTTTTTCAATCGATGAAACACTGGCTCCCGTGTCAATCAGCGCTCGGATGGATTTATCTTGCAGGTCGATCCTAACTGCTAACATTCCCAGATGGCCATTACGAGATATGGAGCACGGGTTAATGACCTCCGCTGCCATGTCGCTGCCCCCTCGTCCTCTCCCTAGTACAGCGGGGGTGAGGTCGGGGATACCGATGGATGTCCCAGTGCCTGCTCTGTCATGTCCGTCGTCGCGTCCTCGGCTACTGCTTGTGATGTCATGCAGGGGGGCATCGAACTCCCTCGTCTCCCCGTTCCTGTATTCCCTTTTCCTCGGATGTTGGGCGAGGGGAAGTGTGCATGCGCCCCAGCCCGCCGGCCCTGAGCGTTTTTTGCTGAGCACTCTCGAGATAAATGACCGTACGCCTGACAAGTGTAACAGCGGGGGGATCCTTGGGTGGGGCATTCCACTCGTCGGTGCTCCTCTCCCCCACAGTGCCAACATCTGAATCCTCTGCTAATCTGCTGACTGCATTCCCCCTTACCTCTCTTCGGAGGTCGACTTCCTCTCATGGCTGCCAACTTCTCGGAATCGGCCCCGTTATTCCCAGTCCTTTTTACTTCTGGCAAACTGTCTAAAATGTTTTGTATCACACTCACTACGTCTGCTAATGAGCGATTGTCATCGAACAAATAACCAATAAATACGGGTTTACTAATCTGCGAATATCTTTACGGGCAATTGCCTTTTTATCACCTTCTGGGAGATTGGCACTCCGGGTAGCAAACGAATCGCAATCCCGAAAAATGCGAGTTGCAAAACTAAGAACGGATTCACCTTCCCGTATTTTGGGTTTGTAATTTTCTTTTAGGTCTCCCTTTCTCGCATCAGTCAATGCATACTTCTCAATTAAACGTCGTTTTATTTCAGTATAACTTCTTAAACTTTCTTGTGGCCAACACATTACTTCCATTGCCGGAGAATCATTCAGCAATCTAATTATTTGAATAGCTTTTTCTTTTTCCGACCACCCATACGTGGCTACTTCAGTCTCTCAAAAACACTTCAATTGATTGAAATCCTTCTTTAGGCCTTTGATCACCGAACAGCCTAACTTTTGCCTGGAGTTCTGGCAACTCTCGAACTAAAATTTGCGTATCTTCACTCGGCTGTGCATGTGTATTTTCACTTGTGTGCGTTTGAACTTCGTTTATGTACGTTGGATATGCTGTGGTTGCAATCCACTTCTGTTCTCGTTCCACCACCAATCTGTTAATTAACTCATCCAACTGTTCTAACTTATTTTCGAAACCTTGCGTTCTAATTTCCTGTCTATATTCTTCATCGGGAACACTATATCCCACTGCTCCTTCATTCTCATCTCCTGCCGCAGCAGCGTCTGCTAAGTTAGTCCTTGTGTATTTTGGCATCTTGAATTTTTATTTCACCGGTTCAAGAACAACTTCACTCACAGCATACACAGAAGTATTTTTTACACCTGACCCCAATATGACCCGTGCAGACCGATAATGAGACGTTGGCATATGGGTTTTCTTCATTATAAAAGATTCGTTCGTAAGTACACATTACACAACTGCCCTCTCAGGTAAGGATCTTGTCAAATCGAGTGCTCACCGGCAACTAACTACTGCCTTCGTCATCAAAATGCAGCTATGGCAAAACATGGAGACACATAGGTTTTTGTGGAATACTCATGAATATTGAGTTTATTTACCTTGATATACAAGACATCTACATACACGAATTAGGACATTATATATATATATATATATATATATATATATATATATATATATATATATATATATATATATATATATACATATATATATATAATATATATATATATATATATATATATATATATATATATATATATATATATATATGTATATATATATATATATATATATATATATATATATATATATATATATATATATATATATATATATATATATATATATATATATATGTGTGTGTGTGTGTGTGTGTAACGTCAGTGCAACATATATTGAGATTTCACTGGTTTTCTTTTTTGTATAGCTAAACCTCACAGTGATAAAATAGGTGACTCTTTGGAGACAAATTACTTTATTTCATTCCTTGGGGAGAATGGTAGAAAAACGAAGCGAAGCCTTTTTCCTCTGACTTGAGGATTGTAAGAAAAAATTTAAGTGTTCTTCAGAATAACAGTACAAGAGAATAGATTGATGACTATTTAATGTTACCGACGAGAATGCCTCATCCATATTCGTTTTGCATCATCGTAAGAAGTTAGGTAGGAAATATATGACCAGGCTTATTGTTGCACCTACTTAAGGAGAGGTTTTTTTTTTTTTTCCATTCTCCTCTTCATTGTGTGTGCGATAAGATTTGTTAGTGACTATTATATGAAACTCTTACCTTAACTTAATTTGCAACGGTTTCTTACTTCTGACAGAAATAATATTTACGATATATTTAACATATATACCAATTTGTTTATATCAACGCGTTATTTTTATGACCAACATCAAATAACGGGTCAATTAATAAGTAGACGAAATGAAAGGTGGTAATCTGGGTCACGGATATAAGAATCATGACTAGAGTTCAGCACCACTTATTCACGGTTATTTTTACAATTAAGGTATATGTATATGTATACGTATATACATATATATTTGTATGTATATGTATATGTATATGTATATATATATATATATATATATATATATATATATATATATATATATATATATGTATATATATATACAGTATATATATATATATATATATATATATATATATATATATATATATATATATATATATATATGACAAATTCGGAGATAATTTGTATTTTTCCTAACCATACAAACCTTAGCTATTTACATTAGGTTTACCTTTTAGCGTAGCTGAAATGACGAGCCAATAGTTTTTAACGAGGGTTAATTACCCCCGCGCTAGTTAGCGGGGGTAGGGGAAGGGATAGCTTGCTACCCCTCCCCCCCTCACACACAGGTGATTTGCTTCACTTCACTTAGAGGTAGGACTTGACTTGGGGGCCAGGGCTGGCGGGCAAATATGTGTAAATAGCTAAGGTTTGTATGGTTAGGAAAAATACAAATTATCTCCGAATTTGTCATTTGTTCCGTAACCGAAATACAAACCACGCTATTTACATTGGGTGACTTACCCCTTAGGAAGGGTGGAAAGTCCGCAGCCTTACTGACTTCGGCTTTGCCCGGGGACTCCATCCTTCAGTGAGTAGCACTTGAGAGAAGGAGCCCATACACCTCACAAGTTCCTTGCATCGCCAGGAACGAGTGGCCTACATAAGTTGTGTGTGGAGGAACGTGTGACTCGTCTTATGAAGTTGACCTTGAGACCTTTAGATAGGAATCTAGGATAGGACGTTCCCAATACCACCTCGTCAGGGTATGGGGGACGCAACAGTATTAAGCTTAATACTAGGAGCACAAGGAAGCATGGGTTACCTGCAGAGGTCGAGGTCAGCTATGCGAGGACCAGGATGCTGCTTCCCCAAGAGAGGGGAGAATGAAGAAAGAAGTAAGGGTCAGACATACTCTTTCATTCACACAGACTAAAACTGGGTAACAACGCCCTCAACCTACTGCTACTTGTCCATAAAGGAGCCTGAGGTTAGATCAGCTGTTGTGCAGCCACCATAGGGCCGATAGAAAACGTATCGAGGCTCCTGTGGGTCACGTCCTGCAGGTAGTGGGCTGTGAAGGTCGTCTGACGCTTCCAGACCCCAGTTTGAAGCACCTGTGTCACAGAGAAGTTTCTCTTGAAGGCCAGGGACGTAGCAACACCCCTGACATCGTGTGCCCTAGGGCGACGTGACGGAGGAGGGTCTGGATTCAAGGCATGGTGGATAACCCTTCGAATCCAAGCTGAGATGGTGTTCCTGGTGACCCTCCTCTTCGTCCTGCCTGTGCTCACAAACAATGCTCGCACTTGGGGACGAACTGCAGCTGTTCTCTTCAAGTAGTACCTCAGACACCTCACTGGACATAGTAGCAGCTGGTCTGGGTCACTTGTTACAGACCGGAGACTCGCGATCCTGAAAGAGTCGAACCGAGGATCCGGCACTCCAGGATTCAGAGTCTTGGCCACAAACTCAGGGACGAACCTGAACGTTACCTCCCCCCCCTTCCCCTTGAATGGGCGATGTCATACGAGAGACCATGAAGTTCACTAACCTGCTTGGCCGAAGCCAAAGCAAGCAGGAAAGTCGTCTTCCAAGACAGGTGGCGATCGGAGGCCTGGCGTAATGGTTCGAAGGGAGGTCTCTTAAGAGCCCTGAGGACCCGAACCACGTTCCAAGGAGGAGGTCTCACTTCCGACTGGGGGCAGGTAAGCTCATAGCTACGTATGAGTAGAGAGAGTTCCAGCGAGGAAGAAATGTCCACGCCCTTCAGCTTAAAGGCTAAGCTTAATGCTGAGCGATAGCCTTTCACCGCCGAGACAGAAAGGCGCATTTCCTTCCGCAGATATACAAGAAAGTCCGCTATTGCTGGTATAGTGGCATCGTGTGGAGAGATACCCATCCACGACACCAACCACAAAAGACTCCCCACTTCGCCTGGTAGACTCCCTCAGAGGACCTTCGCAGGTGCCGAGACATTCTCTCCGCAACCTGTTGCGAAAAGCCTCGCTCCGTGAGGAGACGCTAAATAGTCTCTAGGCGTGAAGCCAAAGCGAGGCCACGGCCTTGTGAGGGACGTTGGAGTGGGGTTGTCTGAGAAGCTCGTGTCGTGGAGGAAGCTCCCTCGGAAGCTCCGTCAGGAGCTGCAGAAGATCCGGGATCCATTCCGCGTGATGCAAAAGCGGAGCTACTAGACTCATCAAACAGTTGACCGATAGTCTGGTCCTGTTGAGCACCCTTCTCATCAGACAGAACGGTGGGAAGGCGTACACGTCGATGTTGTCCCACCGTTGCTGGAAAGCATCTTGCCAGAGTGCCTTGGGGTCCGGGACTGGGGAGCAGTACAGAGGCAGCTTGAAATTCAACGCTGTCGCGAACAGGTCCACAGTCGGGGAACCCCACAAAGTCAGGACTTTGTTGGCTATCTGAGGATCCAAAGACCACTCGGTACTCACTATCTGCGAGGCCCTGCTCAGACTGTCGGCGAGCACATTCCTCTTGCCAGGAATGAAGCGAGCTGATAGTGTTATCGAGTGGACTTCGGTCCACCTCAGAATCTCTACTGCAAGATGGGATAGCTTCTGCGAAAAAGTGCCTCCCTGCTTGTTGATATAAGCCACTACCGTGGTGTTGTCGCTCATCACCACCACGGAGTGACCCGCCAGGGTCCGTTGGAACTGTTGAAGAGCCAGAAAGACGGCCTTCAACTCTAGCAGGTTGATGTGCAGGCACTTTTCTGATTCTGACCAAAGGCCTGAGGTCCTCTGGTTCAGAACGTGCGGCCCCCACCCTTCTTTTGACGCGTCCGAAAACAGAGTCAATTCCGGGGGGAGGACGAGAAGACTCACTCCCTTCCGCAGGTTCTCGTCGACCAGCCACCACCGCAAGTCCGTCCGTTCCAAAGATTCTATCGGGATCAGAATGTCCGGGGAATCGGATCCTTGATTCCACCGGGACTTGAGCTGCCACTGCAGGGGTCTCATCCTAAGGCGGCTGTTTGGAACCAGACGAGCCAGGGAGGACAGGTGACCTAAGAGACGCAACCACGATTGGGCGGGGAGCTCTTCTCGCCTGAGGAAGGGTTACCCCACCCTCCTCAGCCTTGCTATGCTGTCGTCTGATGGAAAGGCTTTGTGGAGATTGGTGTCTATCAGCATGCCTAGATAAACCAGTCGTTGGGATGGCTGCAGAAAGGACTTCTCGAGGTTTACCACGATCCCCAGATCCTGGCAAAGACCTAGAAGCCTGTCTCGGTGCCGAAAAAGGGTCGACTCCGAGTCTGCTAGAATCAGCCAGTCGTCCAGATAGCGAAGGAGACGAATGCCGTTCCTGTGCGCCCAAGATGAAATCAGGGTGAACACTCTGGTGAACACCTGAGGAGCTGTGGAGAGACCGAAACACAGCACATTAAACTGGTAGATCTTGTCGTCTAGGCAGAATCTCAAGTACTTCCTGGAAGACGGATGGATTGGGATCTGGAAGTACGCGTCCTTTAGATCCAGTGTGCACATGAAGTCTTGTGGTCTCACCGCAAGTCTGACCGTGTCCGCTGTCTCCATGCTGAACCCAGTTTGCTTGACAAACCCGTTCAGAGCCGAGAGGTCGATGACAGGTCTCCAGCCTCCAGACGCCTTCTTTACAAGAAAGAGTCGACTGAAGAAGCCTGGGGAGCCGTCGACGACCTCCTGGAGAGCACCCTTCTTGAGCATGGTCTCGACTTCGGCCCGAAGGGCCAGCCCCTTTGCCGATCCCGTGGCATAGGAGCTCAACGACACTGGATTCGCTGTCAGGGGAGGTTGAGATGTTGTGAACGGGATGCGATAGCCTTGGCCGATCACTGAAACTGTCCAAGCATCGGCCCCGTGTTGCTGCCACCTGCGGACGCAACGTTGAAGGCATCAACCCACAGGTGGACACGAAGGGGGACTGCCACCCCTAGGGTTTGCGGCCGCGGCCGCTCCCCCTAGGAGTCTTGCCTCCCCTGGAGGACTAGCCGCCCCTCTTGACCTTGGCTGGAAAGGGCTGGGGCTTAGACACCACTTTTTTAACTGCCGGTGCCTGCTTCGGAGCCTTACGAGGCTGCTGCTGCTGTTGCGGCGGACCTGGAGGCTTATAGGGCCGAGCTGTAAAGGCCCTATGGAGGAGGGAGTCCGTGCTAGATTTCCTCCACCTCTCAGCCGTTCGCTCCATATCCTGTGGCTCGAACAGATTCTCCCCAAGAAGGGAAGCATGTGTCAGCCTACAGACATCCACGGCGGGGACCTTCGGGTGGAATCTCTCGGTCTCCGCATCGCGCCGCTTCAAAACCGAGTTGGCCCACAGGGAGGTGACCTGGTGAGCCAGGAACTCGATGGAGCGGGTGCCCGAGAGTAAGAAGGTCTCCAAGGCCTTCCTATTGATCTCCTTAGACAAGTCCTCGGAGCGCAATAGGATGCCCAGAGTTCCTAGGCAAAAATCCAGCCACGAAGTGGCCTGCATGGCACACTTCGCGACCTTCTCATGGCTCAGGATCTCCGCCGCCGAGAACGACACCTGCCGGACAGAGAGCTTCTCGAGGGGAACTCCCTTAGCCAGCTCCTCCACGGAGTGATGGAGAGGAAGAGCGAGACTGGACTCACCCAAGATCTCAAAATATCTCCTCTGCTGGAGACTAGGAGGAGGGATGAGTTTGTTCCCGGCAGAGGAACGACTGGAGGAGGCAAGAATCGCAAGCTGGGCGTTGGCCCTGGCTCTGGCACTTTTCAGTCCCCGGGACTAGGGCAGAGCCGCACTGGACTTAGGGGCTTACTGAACGTTGAACACTTCGTCCAAGACTGTGTCCTTGCCTTCTCGGGGGGCGATCACGGGGTCCATGAACCCGTTGAGTTGCCTCATCAGGCTCAGGACCTGCCAGAAGGCATGTTCAGATTCCTACTGATCTCCTCCTTGCAGGCTGGCAGCTAAGTCTCCTGTCCCCGGAATCTTTTCCTGGGGCGAAGCGTGGACGTTCCCCCGGGGAGCCGCGGGTTCCTGGCGAATCCTTGAAGACGATTTCGGGATGGTCTTGGAGTCCTTGGGTTCCCTCCTGGGAGGGATACAGGATCCCAACAAAGAGGTTCAAAGAGCCCCTTCCGCACGAGACGATTCTCCTCCATGAAGAGAAGGCTCCCCCCTTGGTGCTGAGGGGAAGACTATCGCTTCACTGGACTCACCCGAGGACGGAAAAGCCTCGTCCACGGGAGAAGGAGAAAACACTTGCGCAGGGGAAGGGTCCTTCCCGACCGACCTCCTAGGAACCAACTTCGCCCTGGGGGAAGTCACCACGAAGTCCACTCCTCTCTTTCTCTTCAGCGTAGGTGAGGCAGCCGTTGGTTTGTTGCCCTAATCGGCGAGTGCTGGCTTCATTACCCTCACTAACTCCCGCATCAGAGGACCAAACCAAGTCTGTTGTTCCACGGACACAGAGTCCAAAATCCTCGCTGGAGGGAAAGGGATCGGGCGATCCTTCGGAGTGGACACCACTGGACCTGCCTGAAAAGGAAAGGGGGAAGAAAGATGCACTGACCTCTCTGAAGTGTCTTCCCTGTCCTGCACAACAGTCCTGCGTTTCGATGGAGGCGATCCAGAGCGCGGTCTAGGAACACGCGTTCCTGCTGCTGTCACTGGCTGTGAAATTCGGCGCGAACGGTGGTCGCGCGAAGGCGAACTGTCGGGCAGGCGCGCAGGCGAATGGTCGCGCGGGCAAGCGGTCGCACGAGCGAGTGAGCGCGAGGGCGTACAGGCGAACGAGCGCGTGTGCGAGCCGGTGAACGAATGCGTTGGCGCGATGGCGAGGGAACGCGTTGCCGCGTGGGCGAGTGAGAACGTTCCGAAGATCGCTGGCGACGTTGGTCCGGAGACCTGTAGCGCGAGGGAGGGCGATTGCGAGCAGACGATCGGTGGTGCGCAGGCGAGCGATGGCGCGTTGGCGCATGGTGACGCGTTGGCGAGCGATAGCGCGTAGGTCACGCAGGCGAACGATCGCGCGAAGGCGAACCATGTCCTTCCAGAACCTCTGGGCGACGGCTCGTTGGAGAACGCATGCGCGCAGGCGATAGGTCACGCGGGCGATCCGGAGATCGCCGATGTTCAGGTGATAGCTGACGCGTAGGAGAAGCTGTGATCGCTGGCGAGCAAGAGGGCGACGCGTGGAATCCTGTGAAGGAACAGTCGGCGCGGCGCGTTCACGAACAGGAACAGGAAGCGCGTAGGCGCGTGGGCGAACATGTGCTTTAGAAACACGCGCTGGAGAACGCGGGCGAAGTTGTGCAGGAACAAGCTGAGGATCGCGAGAGCGCTCAGGAGAATGATGGCACCCAGGGCGCACAACAGGAACTGCAGAAAATTCGGAAACCACAGGGGAGCGCTGGCGAGCAGAAGGGCGATGATCCTCAGAAGAGCGCTGACGAACAGGAGAGCGCTGACGATCAGAAGAGCGCTGACGAGCAGGAGAGCGCCTGTGCGCTAACAATGCAGAAGGGCGAGCAGGGGAACGCTGGCGCGCTGGGCGCTCTTCAGGAACAACAGGTTGAAGGATGTCCTCAGGAGAGCGCTGGCGAGAAGAAGGGCGAACATCAGGAGAGCGCCGGCGAACAGGAGATCGCTGACGAACAGGTGAGCGCTGACGAGCAGGAGAGCGCCTGTGCGCTAACACTGCACGTGTAAGGGAAGAATCCCTTTGCCCCGAAGGGACCGTTGCCCGTCAGGTGACGAGGTCAAGTTGCTGAACATCTGCCCCAGAAGGTGAAGGTCTAGCAGGCGTAGGAGACCGATCCCCAGAGAGGTCTAATGAAGCTGGAGCTGCAGGCTGTTTACGGCGAGGAGAGTCCCCTTCGGAGGAAGAAGATCCAAAAAGGCGCCTCTTAACACCCTTATAAGGAGACGGGAGGCCCTTGTGACGCAGCGGACGGTGAGCCTTACGGCGAAGGCGGCCACGAGGAAGATCATCAGGACCATCAGTCCTCCGAAGGGGAGTCTCAGTCAAGGCACTCCCCTTAGAGGGAAGCTGGACAGCAGAAGAGCCCGTAGGACTCCCTTCCCCCTTCGAAGGATGTACGGAAGGGGGAGGAGAGCCGTCAGCACCAACATCCCCAACTGCACCTGCAGAGGATTCCCCCCCCCCCCCCCCGTCAGAGGCCTCTGCCACCACGACGTCGACGATAGACAGAGGGTCTACCTCTGCTATCACCGGCGACTGCTTAACGGCGGCCCCCAACTGGACAAGGTCAATCAGGGCAACCCTGGAGGGCAAGTCCTTAAGCCCCAGGGAAGCCCAAATCTGTAAAAGATCATCATTAGACAGTGATTCATCAATAACCTCCCCCGGAGGAGGAACCACCCCGCTATGGGAGGCGACGCCCTCTCCCCCCACCCAAGGTCGGGAAACAGAACTAGGGCCTGCGCTCCCACTCGGCCGACTCTCCTTAGGAGCCGAACGAGGGGGAGCTTCGGAGGAGGTTTGGGCGGCGAAAGAAGAGTCCCGAGAACCTTCCTCCTTCAAGGCAACCCCGGAAGGAGAACGGTCTCTCTTGGACTTCTTCTTACTCCGGCGGCCAAACCTCTCCCACTGGGAGGCAGACCACTCCCTGCACTCACTACACATATTTTCCTGATCACACCGTCGGCCTCGACACTGCGGGCAAAGGGTGTGAAGATCCGTGTCTGTGGCAGACATTAAGGTACCACAAGGGCGGCCGGCAATTCCAGGGCACGTACGCATAGTAATAATAAAGGTGGTCAACTTCTAACACACACACACAACTGAAAGAAAAAGCAGAAAAAAGATTAAAGGCTGTCAACGAGGACGATGGACAGACACGTCTGTTCATCGCCGGAGCCAAAAGTGAAGTGAAGCAAATCACCGGTGTGTGTGTGGGGGGGGGGGGTAACAAGCTATCCATTCCCCTACCCCCGCTAACTAGCGCGGGGGTAATTAACCCTCGTTAAAAACTATTGGCTCATCATTTCAGCTACGCTAAAAGGTAAACCCAATGTAAATAGCGTGGTTTGTATTTCGGTTACGGAACAAATATATATATATATATATATATATATATATATATATATATATATATACATATATATATATATATACATACATCTATAAGTATATGAACATAGGTGGCTGATTCGCCCTCTCCTTTATCCTCTATCAAAGGCCTATTTCACCATACCTCTTTTCTTCATATATATATATATATATATATATATATATATATATATATATATATATATATATATATATGTATATATATACATATACATATATATATATATATATATATATATATATATATATATATACATGCATATATATGAGTATGTGTGACTGTGCGTTTGTGTTTGTAATATATGTAGGCTATAGTGTATTGGCACCATATATTAAACCTTCACTATCTGTAACATATGAATTGTCATTGTAGCTGTCAAAACTATAATCACATCTACTATGCTAGATTTACACATCTGTCCGCTATGTGAAATTTGAAGCAGGATGACAGAAGTTGGCACAACCAATTAGAGCCATTCTGTACAATGATGTAATTACATTAATCAGGAAGGCTGACTTTTGTTTTGAGATGGTAGGAGTAATCATTAAATGTCAGTATATCTTCAAGCTCATGGATGAGTTGGCTCTTTTTATACCTAATCCTGAGACCTTTGTCATCAAACAACATTTTTTGAAGGAATTTCATACAAAAAAAAAAAATCCTGTTTTGAGATCTCCATCCCAGGCAAGTTCAATGGACTTCTGAGTGATTTTCATAGCTCTATTCACCTTCTTTGTTCTATTTCTGGTCTGGTTTTTATGATAATGACTATCTTGAAGCATAGTCTGTGGATATTGTCACAAAGATTAAATGGTTTTTTGGCGTTCACAGGGAAATGTTTCATCTCTCCTTGACCTTTTCAGATGCACAGGACATGTTTCCGGTTATTTAAGTTCTCGCCTCTTTGATGACAAAATTGTGAAGCACCTTCGGGCATTCTTCTGAAAATGGGGATCTTCTCTCTTCAATGAACTCCGATATTGCTAAGATATGCCATTTTCTTCTAGTTGGTGTTAACTGACATGATCTATGATTTTACCATACCTCATGTACTTTCGTTGATACCAGTATATTCACAGCCATCATTTCATGGTATATCAAATCCCATTTACCAACATACTACTGTTCTTTGAAGAGAAATTGATTGTCTACTAAAAATTCTGATCTCTAGTAACTGCTGGAAAGTGACCAGGTTTGTCCTTAATTCAGAAAACATTCTTTGAGAAAAATTTTTGGAGACAGATGGTGGTGTTTCAGGCAGACATCTTGCAGCAAGCTGCAAGATAAGGTAATTTGTTGAGCCCGAAATTACCAGCCATGTTGACATGTGCATTTTGGTGGTCAAAAATACCAAATTTGGAGGTTGTCAGTGGTACATATTCCATTTCTATTGAGAATCAATTGTCTCCTTCAGATTTTATTCAAAAAGATAAAAGAAATGTGATGGGTTAGTTATCTCAGATTCACAATAAGAGTCTTGGTACAATTTACAAATAAATAAACCATTTTCATAAAAATCTTAACCTGATTTGAATATATGACACTAGAATTACCCTATTTGTACGAAATTCAATCCAATCATACATGGTGCAATACTTGATAACATTTGGGTCAGTCACCCAAACGTTTTTAAAAGGGCTTGATATATAGTAAAAGGAAATTTTAGGTTACTCATTGAATATAAATTGAAGACCTAATAAATGAATGAAAGAAAAATTTGAAGTTCTCTGGCATCCTGACATCAAAGCTGAATACCTAATGTTTATATGATAAGTACAAACTAGTTTCACCAATGAAATATATTTAATCGTTATATCTATAAAAAAAAAATAATAGTATTGACGGATCATTCTACTAAGAGTTAGCAGCTACACACATTTGTAATACTATATATGACTCTAAACTCTATTGGTATATATCTTGGATGAATTGTTCGCTATGTGTCAGGAGGAAGTTCCAGAATATCTGAGTTATGCAAACTTTATTACAAAGTTAAACATAACTATACCGTACTCAATTGATTTTCCTCATTGTTACAGAGAAAACTTTAATAGAACATTAATTTCTCATCTTTTTCTTTTCTAATTAGTTTTTAATGTCACTTGATTTCATAGTGATCATTTCATTATTATCCTTAGTATGTAGAATCTTAGTTGACGATTTAAAGCAAGATCCCTTGCAGATGAGAGTAAGATTTACACACACGCTCCTAAGCCTTCGTTGATAGTATTGCTTATGTTACAGTTGATGATGAATTTACATGTATTTTTAATCCTACTTTTGTCTTTTTTTACAAGCTACGACGTTTTTTTGAAGACGTAATATGATGCATTTCTGAAATTCTAATATTACTCGACCTAAAAGGAAGAACGTATTTGTATGTTCAGCAGTTACAATAAATCAATTCGTTTTATATTTTGAATAAGGGTGAACCTCAAAATATGATTTTCAATTATTAATTATTCAAAAAAGTTTGATATTACAAGTTTTACTCTCGTGAAATAGAAAGAAATAAAGCCTTAACTTTTAAGCTCAGAACCAGTCGTTAGGATTACTTTGTTGAACTAATAGTTCGTAGTTTGTAGATGGAAGATCTTAAAAACAAGCAGATTTGTCTTCATAAAAATAAAATGTTACCAAGAACTATTGAAAGGTTACTGAAGTAGGGATTCACTATCTGCTAATGGCTTTTATAGTTTATTTATTATTTGAGGTCCATTACAAAATATATCATGAGATTTCCCTCGTAATATTTTTTTTCCATATTCGAGAAGCTATACTAAAATAACATATCTGCAAATTCCTGATTTAGAACTAATATCCTTCCACGCAAGATATTGTGTTTCTATTCAATTAGCGTCAAATAACCCATAAAAAACATATAATTATACATCAAACTAAAAACTCGAAATTTGTGATATTAATGGTAGGGGGCATAACAAGAGAAATCGGAGATTCCAGACCTCCGCTAATGAATATTGCCAGAACTTTACTCAATTCCACGGGGAAAAAAAGAAAAATTATATCCTACCGTGCATGAATTTACTCTAACATTTAACAAAAGTCTACAGACAGCGCATCCCACTTTTCATATACCGACTAGAAGTCATCAGCTGGTGGAAAGTCCAATGTTGATCCAGATTCATGATCTTAATTCGTATCACCTCCAAAATATCATGTTGTTGTTGTTTTCTTCTAGGCATGATATCAATTCATCGTATAAAAATTTGAAAATCCAGATTTTAAAATCTTTTTATTTGTTTTGACGTGATCTTTGAAATGGTGAAAAACTGAAAATCTGGATCTGGAATCCGAATCCGGATCATCTAAAAAAAAAAAATCAATAGGGACGTCTAAGGCCTAAGATCTATCTGTGGTGAAAATTTCGTCAAAATATAAGTTGTTTTAACGTAATCCTGTTCACAGATACACTGACACAGAGAGAGGTACAAAGAAAATAAATAAATACATAAACCGAATAAATATTAAAACATCCTTGGATGATGTAATTAATTAAATATCATCATCGTACTTTACACTTGAAATTTCTTGGCTGCATATACCATTGCAATCTGTAGTTTCTATATGGGAATGGTACCTTTCACTCCCCCTATAGGCTGAACATAAATAAATTTTCACTGTTTACTGGTTTATCATATCGGTTATAGAAAACTAGACTGATTTCACTGCATTATTCTGTAACAAGAAGTTGCATACTGGTTTATTCTCTATAAGACCCCACAAATCCCCTTTTCTCGGATAATCACTTTTTTATCATTTCATAACGATGGCTATCGTAATATTACTGATTCGCAGTTGTTTAAATGTTATAGTACAATATTATTATTATTATTATTATTATTGTTGTTGTTGCTATTGAAATATAGGCAATATGTATGTATGATTCTTGAATGATGTAGCAGGGGATTTAAGTTTTATCACCAGTAAAAACGTCAATTTCCAGTTTTCAAGTAACATTGTCGAGGTTTGCTTCGGATTTTGATATAAAATACCCATTTATGTGACATCCAAAAATGACCGAGTTGGTCGTTTATCATTTTAATGGCAAAAGTTGAACTCAAACACACTTCTATATGGACAATGAATTGAGTGAGACTGGATTATTGATATGATGAATTTATTTATTATTTTTCTTAATTTACATCAATTAAGCTGAAAAACTGTGAAATCACCTTATAAGGTACTTAAAATACGGAAGGGAAGTCTATTCATACACTTTTGAAATATTTAAATTTATTATTTATTGCAAATGTGTCAAGTGCATGACACAGGGCTTTTCCTCTTCAATAATCAGCTTCTCCTCCATACCTGGATGGGAAATACAGAAATTGCACGTTAGTGGTAAAGCCTAAGAATTAACTTAAATTATATACGTAAGAATAATATGGCAAGAAGCACTTATACATAGGAATATGCAAACCGTTACCTTACTGTAAGTAGGTCAAGACAAGAAAAACCAAGTATGACAACCATATCAAGGCTGGATAATCCTATCCTGAAATAATAATATATCCGTGTAAGTTTGCATTAAAGGAGACTCTTACAATTTTATGTTGATTTATCCAGAAAATAACAATAGTAGCTTACCACTATGTACAATAAACCCACGAACAACCTTCAGTAGAGTTGCGAAACCACTGTAAGGACAAGATAAATCCTCTAACTATTAAACATTCGTGAATATCCGTACTCTACCGATGGCAGGTAGGAAGGACTTGCAGCAACAAAGGCTCAAAAGATTGCTACGATTACCATTCAGTATTTGCCCCAAAAATACTTGGTACTCACCGTAGTCCATCCGAGCAAGAAGGGATTGAAGTCAATGCTTAGGAGAATGTGACTTTACTCCACAAATCCTCCACTAAGGCGAGTCAAAGTCGAGACGATGATGAACAAATCAGTCGTAGGAAGCAGAGTACATCCAGGTGGCCACCAATTACGCCGTCCAAATTATGGAACCAAGGGAATAATTCACAAATGCCTCTTGAGAGACCCTTGATTCTTAATAAAATTATCAGAACCTCGTCCAAGACATCCTCCAGGAGGACAGGCTCACCCAGACGATGGGAGACGGGCTCAATGGCATACGGGTATGTGGTGGGTCCTACCAAGGACCGTCCTGACTGACCAGACTGGCAGAACTGCCTCGACTGCTGAGACTGCTTGGACTGCTAGTACTGACTTCTCACGCATTCACCGGTCTCGAAGTTTCTTCGTAAACAACAAAAAAAGGAGGAGTCAACAATTTGCCAATCATAACTATGGCAGCAGGAAGGACTGTAAGCTGTACCAAGTATATTTTTCTTATTTTGGTAATACTGAAATCCCATATTTACGAATCCTTCCTGCCGCTGTAGGCAAGTACATTAAAAATTTATTCATTCTGTATAGTCCTGGGGAGAAGATGGAAACTTTTTCCATAGAAAAAATTTTCATCCGATAATAAATGTACAAAATATGCATGGACATACAGTAAAATTTAAAATTAAAAACAAAACATGAATTAGTGAAGCATTTGTCTTGTCCTTGCCCCTGGCTTCTGCAGCTTTCCTGCGGGGACGTGAGGATTTACCCAAGAAATTATTTTCAGGGGAAAGACTGTCAGGACAAAAATGGGAGTTCTCCAACATGGGGCTAAGATTAGTAACATGAATCTTGGTGGTCTGACCGGTTTTTCCCTTCTTGACCAAAGCATGGGTAACCTCACCCAGATCATTAACAAAAATCTTCAAAATTATTCCTAATGGATAATTACTACTTTTAGTATATTCTTCCTTTATTAAAGCGATATCTCCTACTTTTGTCAGTTTGTGCGAGATGGGACGATACCGACTTTTTCTATCAACAGCTTGATGAATAAAAGTACCTAAAAATTCACTATGGTAGGTATCTAACAATGCATCTCGGACTTTACATAATTTTATATAATTTTTAGAAATATCTGAAACATGACAATTGGTAGGATGAAAATCTGGATCCTCTGGAAAAGGCTGTAACTCAGGAATCAAATTTAGTGAAGTCAACTCATATCCTCTGATAAGCTGTTCAGGTGTTCAGATGTTATAGGCTCCGGTACATAATCAATGTAGTCATCTCTTAAAGCCTCTTTAAAGGCTAGCGGTCGTCTGTTAACGAGATGTATGATATTACACACAAGAAATTCGAAATCATATAATGAAAGTAAATTGTTTTTTATAGCTCCAAAGATTAATCGTTTTACCATCTTAACGCATACTTCGACCAAAGAACCCAGCTGACTGCAACCCTTAAAATATTGCTGAAAGGATAAAGGTTTCACACAGTTTTCTTCAAAATACAATCTTTTCTGAGAGTCATTGATGAATGAGCTTATAATATTAGCACCTGCTACCAACTGCGTTCCTGAATCACTGATACACAACTGGGGTATGCCATATTCAAAACAATGTAATTGGAAAGCTCTAAGAAAATCCGATACATTCAAGCTTCTGCAGACCTTTAGATTAATGGCCCTTGACCAAGTACAAGTTATGCACAATAACCATATTTTCTGTGTCGCCTTTTCATTTTTCACGTTGAAAGGTCCTAAATAGTCAACAAAAACATTTGCAAAGGGAACTCTAGGAGGATCTGATCGGAAGTCTCTATAAGAATTTTGATTTAATTTTATGGTACGATTATTAAATCTTCGACAATGAACGCATTGCTTGAGAGCTTTTTTGACAACTGAAAAATGTTTAGGAATATAGTAATACCTTCTAAGCTCAGTTAACACAGAATAACAACCTGAATGTAATAATTTTACATGTGCGTCCCAAATAATCAACTTGGTTAAATGACTGTCTGGATGTAATAGCACTGGAAATTTGACGTTATTATTATAATTCCACTTCTTGAACTTACTTTTCACTCTTAAAATACCCTGTTCATCCATAAATAAATTTAACTGTGTTATGATCGGAGGAATCTCTTTCTTGGAATTAATACCAGTTTGAAAATAAGAATATACCTCAGGGAAATACTTACATTGTTCAACGTGTAACAAATAACTCGGAGAGGAGGCAAAATAGTTAGTAACTGGGGAAAAAGGAATTCCTGAGTTTAATTTCCACTTGTGTAAGGCCAAAAATACTCTACGATGAACTAGTAGAAGTCTCCTTAAACAAGAATAACTTTCCAAATCAACAAGGTGGTTTAAATTTTCGGTAGCACAAAATAATGAATCTCCGTGGCGACCTCAAATGCTGGGATAGTAATGGACAATTCAGGGACTTCTGTCAAGCTAAGATCTGGCCCTGTAAAAATACATGACTTATGGAGCTGATTATACGAAACACATCTAGTAATTAAATCTGCAGGGTTATTCTTACCAGAAATGAAATTAAACTTGACAGGATAAATTTCACACAATCTCTGTATATTATTAATTCTGCTCAAAACAAAGGGAGAATGTTTATTTAATTTGTCTAGCTTCAAAGACGCAGAATTTAACCAATGTAACGTAAAAAGAGAATCTGTATAGGCCATAATATTCTCAATTTCTATGGGTCTTATGAAAGACGGGCCAGATAAATCTTTGTAAATATCCAGATCACATTCAACACTTAAGTGGACGGCATTTAGTTCAAGAGCAGGTATCGATTTATTCTTTAACTGTTTATTAACCAGTCTGTTCTTGGCATGAATAAAACTTAGATGGCCTGTATCAATATGCTGCAAATAAATAACACAACCGTAAATATCTCTACTTGCATCTGAAAATACCAAAATGTTATATTTACCATCCCTAGGACCTACAGATCGTTGAACTCTTATAGAAGGAGCTCTATTTAACTGTTTGCAAATGTTGCTCCATTCTCGCTGCAAATCTGTAGCCAAGACTGTATCCCAGCTTAAAGTTTTCTGGCACTGTAGCTTATGCATAAATAATCTGCAGCGATTAAACAAAGGCATATTAAAGCCAAAAATATCAAACTGAGAGGCAATAGTTTGTAAAATAGACCTCTTAGTTTTGGCATTTGAATCAAGGCATATAGGGTTAGTAAAAATTTCATCAGTAATCCTGTCCCATGTTAGTCCAAACAATTTACTGGTGCTAGGGGTAACTACTTCGGTCTCTCCGTCTATTTCCGTCTGTAAGGCTATATCATTAGTAACAACCTGCCGAATATAAAACCTATAAGGGTTAGAAATACGAGGAAGCTGTTGGTACGACCATTTCAACTCCTCTTTAGTATTAACAGTAATAGCCCCATTATCCATGTAGATAAGCGAATAAATGGACCTTTTCAAGTCCGATATGCGAGGATCCTCAGAGTGCTGCAAAATCAAAATGTAATAAAGAGCCATCATTAGTAAAAAAGGACTGCATCGAAGACCAAAAGGTAATCTCAAATTCTTGAAAGCTACTAATGAAAAATCACCTTTGCCGACATTCTTGAACCAAAAAATAAAAGTTTAGCCTGGTCATTTTCGGTCAAAGCCAACATATTGAAAGCTTTCTTAAGATCAAAAATAAGTAATTTCCTGTCAAATCTCAGATTAAAAAATGACGAAGATAGCTTTTGGTTTAATGCAGGTCCAGAACACACACACTGATTATGAGACAAAGAACTACCGTCTACCGAGTCTTTAAGATTCGATAAAAAGACCACCCTACACTTTGAGGTGTCTTTGTCGGGTTTAAATATTGGCATATGAGGCAGAAAGGAATATTGAGGATTCTCAGCTTTAAAAACAAAGATCATGGATGGGTTCAATAATTCCTGCATTAATCTGTTCCCTTATGGTCTGATCAACGAGTTGTAGGAGACCATCTCGCTGTTTAAGTTTTCTAAAATTAGACTTTAGTATTAATTTAGACAGTCTTTAATTTTTAGACAACAAATGGGAGACTTTGCCATTCCATAATAAAGGTACCATAATTCGTCCATCAGACTCCCTCTGATGTATGGTTTTAATTGAAAAATCGACCAGCTGATTATTAAGCTCGACACTTTCATCATTATACACATTTTGATCATAATTCAAAAAATGACCGCATTCAGACTCCAAAATTTGTTCAGTGGCCTGCTGCAATTGTCTTTCCATTAGTTTACCTTTGTCATTGATAACTGAAAAGGAACAGTTTACTTCAAAACCGTTGTCCTGGTCCCCATCAGACAGAAAATCTATTCTCGTGTTTAATAACAACGAGCTACTACAAACATGCACCGTAGAAACCGAACGAACATTACCGTCAGGTACAGAATTCAAAACACCTGGGTTTACATCTAGGCAGGTTATGTTTTTCAACATCAAATCGACATTACCCTGCAATAAAATGCCAGCATGAGAATCTATGTATACCGAAGGATCAACGTCACCAAAAATTACGTCGGTACCTGCTAAACAATGTAAAAAGTCTGTACCTAACAAGAGGTTAACATTATCAATAGTACAAGTGTGTTTATTTAACAACTTATCAGCAAAAGTCATACACTGGTTTTGAAATTTTTCAATTACTTTACCAATCAAAGGCAATTTTAAAGCAATACTAATATCAGGTACAACTAAGGCAAAAATTATAAAGGACAAACTACCTATTTTCACAGGTACTTCTACAATTTTAGTAAAATATTCTCTATTCCCATTAAATCCACTTACCGTAAGTTTAACATTCGAATTTATAGTTTTAAGGTTTTTCTCTTCCGCTAACCTACTAGTGATGAAGGTGCTTTGTGAGCCACTGTCCCTTAAACCTCTGTAAATGTCGCTGCCAATACTGAAAGAAAACGTTGGTAACACCGAGTTTCCATACGAGTGCAATAAAACGGCAACACCGCTATTAACTTTTTGTGTTGTTTCAAAATTTACTTCATCAGATTGTTTAGATCTGCTGCCTTTGGAGGGCTCTGACTCGCAAAGATAACTCATATGCCAACCACGGCAATTAAAACAACGTTTTCTAAATCTGAAATGACAGTTGCTAGATTCATGACTAAACTGACCACACTTAACACAACCATGTTTAGATTTTTAAATTTGCACCTTATCGGTAGGGGAAGGGAACTTTGAACATAAATAAATAAAATGAGAATTATTAGCGTTACCAACTTTAAGACACAAAGAACAGCTGGGTGAAGACCTGGAATCTGAATCACTCGTTAATGCCTCTGCAGCTAAATTTACCATTTTCTCTTTTCGAGAAAAGTCCTGTACATTCTGCGAGATTTTACTCTTTGTACCTTTGGCGAACTTTTTGTCGTGCTCGTATCTCTCACATGCTGTAAAAAAGTTTGTCTTAATATCATTCAGGGAAGGGTGAGTCTTGCCTGTAATCTGAATTAAATGGCGCTGGAAACTATCATACAGCCCATACCAAGCAAAATACCTAATAAACACATCAACACTAATATTCAATGTCTCCACTGATTCACATACCGATCTGAGTTCGGAAATAAAGAGAAAGGGGTCTTCCCCATCTTTCAAATGTAAAGTAGTAATTTTCTTAATGGCTGAATTCTTCCGAATATCGGTTGATGCAAATGCTGAAATGAGCAATTCTTTGGCATCAGCGTAATGCTGCTTATCCGCTTCCAAGGAACCTAACAAAACCTTTCCTCTACCCTCAACTTGTTGTTTAAGCAATAAAAGCAAATCCCTATCGGGATAGTTAAAAGGTTTAGTAGTTCCCTCAAATTCTGTGATGAACTTCAAAAAATCTTCACCTTCTACACTACGAAACTTGGGAAGAGGTGCTACAGGTTGTTTAAGTAAACTTCTGGCTACATCGGTAACATTACTAGAGCCAAGGATACTCGTAGAAATATCTAGGAGAGGTAAACAGGTTTCAATCTTATCTATGTAATCCTGACATAATAATAATTCAATCTCTAAATCTTTACTATCAGAATCCCCAGGAAATTTCTTATCCAAAATCTCAGTATCCAAGTCAGTTAACTTATTCTTATAATTTACCAGAATACCTTTGATAGATAATTTTTCTTCCTGGCTAAGAGTATTGAATGTGGAGGACCTGTTAAAATATTCAGTCACCTTTTTGCGGATGACTTTCCTTTGTCCAATAAGCACAGATGAATCAGACATTGTTATATTATACAAGAAATAATGATCCTAGAAAGGAAAAAATATCAATGTAATAATCCTAGAAGGGAAAAAATATCAATGTAATAATCCTAGAAGGGAAAAAATATCAATGTAATAATCCTAGAAGGGAAAAATATAAACAAATATTAATGTACTAAATCTGAAAGGAAATAAATCTCAGTTCACATAATGGATCCCGACTACTTTCACCAACTAATGGGATTCTGCATCACGAAAATCCAACTTCCTTCGTTGTTGCCCGACGTTGGGCGCCATAAGTTGAAAAACTGTGAAATCACCTTATAAGGTACTTAAAATACGGAAGGGAAGTCTATTCATACACTTTTGAAATATTTAAATTTATTATTTATTGCAAATGTGTTAAGTGCATGACACAGGGCTCTTCCTCTTCAATAATCAGCTTCTCCTCCATACCTGGATGGGAAATACAGAAATTGCACGTTAGTGGTAAAGCCTAAGAATTAACTTAAATTATATACGTAAGAATAATATGGCAAGAAGCACTTATACATAGGAATATGCAAACCGTTACCTTACTGTAAGTAGGTCAAGACAAGAAAAACCAAGTATGACAACCATATCAAGGCTGGATAATCCTATCCTGAAATAATATAATATCCGTGTAAGTTTGCATTAAAGGAGACTCTTACAATTTTATGTTGATTTATCCAGAAAATAACAAATAGTAGCTTACCACTATGTACAATAAACCCACGAACAACCTTCAGTAGAGTTGCGTAACCACTGTAAGGACAAGATAAATCCTCTATAACTATTAAACATTCGTGAATATCCGTACTCTACCGATGGCAGGTAGGAAGGACTTTGATAGGCAGCAACAAAGGCTCAAAAGATTGCTACGATTACCATTCAGTATTTGCCCCAAAAATACTTGGTACTCACCGTAGTCCATCCGAGCAAGAAGGGATTGAAGTCAATGCTTAGGAGAATGTGACTTTACTCCACAAATCCTCCACTAAGGCGAGTCAAAGTCGAGACGATGATGAACAAATCAGTCGTAGGAAGCAGAGTACATCCAGGTGGCCACCAATTACGCCGTCCAAATTATGGAACCAAGGGAATAATTCACAAATGCCTCTTGAGGGACCCTTGATTCTTAATAAAATTATCAGAACCTCGTCCAAGACATCCTCCAGGAGGACAGGCTCACACAGACGATGGGAGACGGGCTCAATGGCATACGGGTATGTGGTGGGTCCTACCAAGGACCGTCCGGACTGACCAGACTGGCAGAACTGCCTCGACTGCTGAGACTGCTTGGACTGCTAGTACTGACTTCTCACGCATTCACCGGTCTCGAAGTTTCCTCGTAAACAACAAAAAAAGGAGGAGTCAACAATTTGCCAATCATAACTATGGCAGCAGAAAGGACTGTAAGCTGTACCAAGTATATTTTTCTTATTTTGGTAATACTGAAATCCCATATTTAGGAATCCTTCCTGCCGCTGTAGGCAAGTACATT
>NC_090737.1:66962909-66967909 GCF_036898095.1 Palaemon carinicauda
TAACGTAATTAATCAGCTTGATTAAGCATATAGTAACTCGCTATATCACTTACCCACATGCACACAGCCAGTTTGTCGAATGTGTAATGCCCAGACTTTAATTGGGAAGAGAAATTTTTAATCATTATGATCTTTTTGTATCGACCACGTGTTTAAGAAAAGAACTACGTAACCAGGTTAATTTGTTGCTTGAATGTTCTCTACAGAAAGACTAGAATTTGTCGTAGGAACTTCGCTTTGTCTCGGATCCGTTCACCCACGTGTGGCGGAATCCACTTATACCAGAAAGTTCTAAGCTACTTGAACTAAGGTTTTTTGTTGTTCAGACGCCCGTGTTTACTGCTCAGCTAGAGTGCCGGTGTACTCGTTCTGTCAACTAATTTTGCTAGCTAAGCATCTAATTTGTAACATTTTGTACCTTGGTCTACCTTCCTTTGTGTCGTTTACCTTCCCTAACCAACCTTAACTTTTCTAACTAACGTTTCCCGTATACCTAGCACATGTCCTTGTCCCAAAGAGCGAATTGGCGCAACATAATTTTAAGTGTTCTTACGAGTAACGTAGAAACTTAACACCAAGTCCGTTTCATTCCACGTGTTTGTTCCGAGATGGCGGATCTTGTCTACAGCCCAAACTAAGGGTGCGTAATTGTTTGCTACCGTAAGTAAATTACTACGTGTAGTACCATTTAATTTCCTTTAGCGAGGAGATATTATTTTTGTCCTTTAGCAAGGATATTTTTGTTTTACCTCCGCGTGAGGGAAATTTCATTTTGTTTAGCCTCCAAGAGAGTGCACTTTAAAATCTAAGTCGTTGCCTTGTGCGCCTATTTACATTTTGAATAGTTCAGTGGCTGCCCAAGTGCGCCCGTAATTGTGAAATCGTCACAACAGTGTCAGCCTCGACCTGTTATTTTAACTTTTAACTTGAATCTTTGCATTCATAAGCCCACGTGCTTTCTAATATGTTCTACTTCAAAGTAAATTAATTAGTCATTATCGCCACGTGCGTATATAATTCATTTTAGCAAAGTCTTTCACGTCACGTGACCTGGGTATCGTCTGCTTTGTTGGACCCGGCCACTTTGAATTTTAAAGTAATTTCGTGATTTATATGGTTTTTTGTCCATTTAACTTGTTCCCCCATCATGAGTAAATTTAAATATTCATTTATCACACGTGCAAATTTGTAACGTTTCATTTTCACGTTCCTTTGAACATTCAGATTTGTCCTTTGTTTTGCTTTACGAATCCGTTCATCAAACGTGGTCATTCCAAGATGGCGGACTTAATGTTTAACGTAAACAACCCTCCACCGCCTAAGGCGGAAACGCTTAGCCCCGAGGAGATTAGCGCTAAGCTTAAGGAACAGGAATTAACATTCACCTTTGTTTGTGAGGACGCAGACCTAGCACTTCATGCTCTGGCTTCTGTGGATTTTCCCAGCATGGGTCCAGAAGCCGTAAGTCATTTTAAAACCCTTATTGGTAAAGTAAGAGACGAACTTAGCCATTACAAGAATTTTTGGAGACGTTATTATGACCATCCCATTGTTAAATTAAATTATCCCGTGCTTGCTGCCTGTTCAAGTAAAATTGAGATTGCCTTTAATAGCCTCATGGCTCATCCAAATTTAACTATTAAAGCTAATCAGTCTAATTCTTTTTTAAGGGCGACACCTTCAGTGACACGTCCTGTTGTAAATGTTATTAATGATCCCCTAGTTGATCCTTTTAATGTCTTGACAGTAAAGCACAATGTTCATAATTTTGTATCAACTCCCCAATCGTCACATTCCAGTACTATGTTGCCAACACGGCACACAATTAGTAATTTTGTATCATTCCCACGTGCTCCGTCCTCAACCCCCTTTGTCTTTGCCGCCGGTGACAGTCCGTCCCGGAGGAAATACCATTCATCGTCTTAACATGGACCCCCCTCGTGGTAGCGCAGATACCACTCAACCTAACCGTGTGCTTGAAGGCCAGCAGAGGCCTACACCGGTAGTAGATTCATTCATTAAAACCGTACCATTCCATGGACCAGTGCTCACGTTGCCTGACTGTCCAGTTCTTAAGCCCGTAACTTCCGCTCTAACCCGTGTTGACGCTAAAACATCCCCGTCAGGATTTGAAACCAGCCCTCAGAAAGAGCCGCGTGATCGCAAGGTTGGGACTTTAGTTGTCAGAAAGGAACCTTTTGCGCTGACGGCGGATTTAGCGAAGGTCACACATGTAGACCTAGCACCGGAGCTTAGAGCCTGTTTACAAACAACTTTGCTTAAGGATAACGGTACCATGAACTTCATTCATTATTTTCATTCAGTCATATATGACGTCACATTAAGCTTTTATTATTTTTGCCAAGTCATTCAGCAGCAATTTTTCAGCCAATCCCTTGCTTTAACTTTAAAACGTAAATTTAATTCTTGCCTTGACAATTTGTCATTTTATTATAATCCCCCTGACATCCTTCAGCTCATGCTGAATATAACTTTTCCTTTAATTGCTCCCCTTGCAAACGTTTCTGTTAAAGACGACATCCAAGACCCAAGCTGTCAGAAATACGATGTCCCCATAGACCTAGTTTGTCTCGAATTGTCATTCATGCTAGTGTCAAATAACTGTTTACCTCTTAACGCCGAGAAGGAGGTAACTTTTCTCCTTTTGTCAGGCGACATATTCAAAGCTTTCATCACGCCAGTCATTTTATATGTAAAGACATTTCATGTAAAACGTTGGGTGTCAGACCGGGATTGGGATTCACCCCCATAATTTTTAATTTGTCATTTGGCCGGACTTGTTGCTGAACTCGACCGTAATTGGCTTACGTTTTGTTTGCTCTATCCGTACCCCTAGGGTGGGAAGAATTGAGTATTTTTAATCGTTTAATTACCATTACATCGTACGCTTAAAGTTAAAACTGATCATTTGCTTAACTTAACGCTTCCGTGAAACATTGCCTGCGTGGTTCAATTTTCCCCAAATTCGCGTGAAAGCATAACTTTTGATTCAATTGATTTTGATTAACGCCAACAGCGTTTTGTTAACTTTAAACGGACGTTGATTTGAAGAACAACTTCACTCATCATTCAGCCAGTAACCTTATCTCGCTCACACTAACAAGTAGTTGAATCACATTTACCGGAACTAACCCCTCTCCCTTTTTTCTCCCCTTTATCCCCAGGGTGTGAAGAATTTTCTTCACTCTTCTTCTTTTAATCGTATTTTTAGCTCTCTTCTACTAATACTATAGCTACCCCTTAAACATGCTCTCCTACATTTAGTTTTCTTTAACGAAACATAGGAAGGACTATTCTAAACTTAAAATTGTTGACAGTGGCGCACGCCATGCTCGTGACGTCACAGCGTAGATACGCACAATAGAGGGCCTTAGTGGTAACCCCGGCGTATGTTGGTTCTTTCCTTAAACTACATGGGTCGAGATTAAATTCATAAACTGAATTTTAAATATAAATTCCAATACTGCTAAATTAATGCATCTTATATTTCTCAATACCAATTAAGGTTTGTTAATTTTAAGATGTATGCCCATCGCACCAGTCCATTGCTAATTAATCATTTAAACTTTTAATTTTTAGCAAGCCAGAATAGGTAGGATTGTTGTATATATAAACTCACTTAGAGCAGCAAGATTTCTCTTAAGTATTTAGTACAAAATCCTGCCTCCTCTGCACTCCTTGCAACAATATATTGCCCTGTCCTGAAGTCCCGATATGGCAACTCCAATGGATTACCGTGCGCATCAAGCTCCTCACCTGTCTGGAAAGGTGAAGCCAGGTGATCTCTTCGACCTTAGAGTCGGCCCCATTCATCAAGAAGCTGTCGTGACCGAGTGACCGGCCCGGTCAGTAGTTAATCCGTGCACTTCTGGCTCACCCCCCCCCCCCCTCTCTCCCAAAACTTGACTCACAAAGGAAAGGATTGCTGCCGGTCGGAGAGATTGAGAAGAAGAGGACCCTGGTGTACCTAGTTGCAGCCACAGTGAGAATTCTTGGGGTGAGCCAGGCAAGAGTGCAACGTGCCAATTAGTGCGACAACCAGGTCAACAGCTATCACAGGCATAGGACTAATCTCAAAGGAGTGCAGGTACTACATCAATGGCCATTTAGTTTTCCCCCATTTTTTCTTAGCTTAGACTAATTTTAACTTGATAGGGAACCTGGCTAATTACAATATTTGGACTGTGTGCGGTGGGATTGTGTGTAAATATTTTTCCATTATTATTTCTTGCTTGGAGACTAGCATAGTCTCTGGGTCACGTGGGCCACGTGCCAGACCCCATTTTGATTTTTGATTATTGCAGACCGCGTGTCTAAACCATCATCTTTATAATTTTGAATTGCTTTTAATTTGCATTCTCTTTATTATTCCATTTTTGTCTTTGTTAAGATGTCCGTTTCTTTAATGTAAATTTGTGAATAAATCAATATTAGGTTAATTAAACCTCTTTAGTATTTTTGCTCCCTCATTTATTTTAATGTATGAAATGAATAGTTGATCACGGGACAAAGTACCCAATATTTAAAGAGAAAACCTAAGTAAGTCTATAGGTGGTAACAGCGAGGTACTTTGCATTAATATATTAGCTTCGAAGGTAAAGATCCTTATCTTTAAACTTTTAAAGTACTTTACATCACTGCTCCCATTTTGGATTTTGTCTAACTACATTAACGTAAAATACCTGTCCAGCATTTCATTGGGGTAGCTGGGACGGAGCCGGAAGAGAGCCTGAGAATGAGATGACTATAGACCTGACAAAGCTAGAGTAGGCCCTAAATTATTGTTAATCCTACGTGTGGAGTTCTTCGGCCTCTGGACAGTAAAATTTCCCCCTTATGTATTTAAAGAGTGATGGTTAGTGAATTATGACAGTAAAGTATTAGCAGGGTGTCTGTGCCCCGAGAGTAAGTGCTCATATCCTCCCCTGTTGAACTTTATGTAACTGTTATAAGGAGACTTTCCCGGACTAAGTTCCCAC
>NC_090737.1:66972909-67010409 GCF_036898095.1 Palaemon carinicauda
TATCGGGTTTGTCCGAGATAGAGCATCCGCTGTCACGTTGCGGAATCCTTGTAGGTGAACTGCAGACAAGTGCCACTTCTTCTTCTCTGCCAGACGGAAGATTGGGAGAAGCACCTGATTTATCTGGGGCGATCTTGAGCCTTGGCGATTGAGACAACGAACTACCACCGAGTTGTCTAGGGTTAGACGGATGTGGATCGAGGGTGGCGGGGATAACTTCTTTAGGGTTAAAAGGACCGCCATGGCCTCCAAGATGTTTATGTGGAACGTCTTGAACAGGGGAGACCAGGTGCCTTGAGCCTGTTTTTGGTGGGAGTGACCTCCCCAACCCTCCAGCGAAGCGTCCGTGTGGATGTTGAGTGATGGAGGAGGGTGTTGGAGAGGAATGGACCTTTTCAGGGCCTTTGCTTCTGACCACGGCTTTAGAAGAAGTCGTAGTCTGTTTGGAAGCCGTCTCTTGAGGTCTCTTCGAGCGATGGATGCCGAACGTCTCCAGACTCCCGCGGCATCCTTTAGCTGTGCGCGAAGCACTGGGTTTGTCACTGAGGCGAACTGCAGAGAGCCTAGAACTCGTTCCTGCTGGCGTCTTGAAATGCGTTTGGATTTCAGCAGTCGCTTGACAGACCCTGCTATTTCCTTCCTTTTCTTCTGGGGGATGGAAAGGCGGTGTGACTGAAGGTTCCAGTGGATTCCCAACCACTGGAACTTCTGAGCTGGAGAGAGGCGAGATTTCTTCTCGTTGATCTTGAATCCCAGGTGTTCTAGGTACTGGGTGACTTTGTTGCAAGATTTTACACAATCTTCGGGCGATGGAGCCCAGACTAGCCAGTCGTCGAGGTAGGCCATCACCTGGACGTTTCGGAGGCGGAGCTGTTGTACTATGGCGTCCGCCAGCTTTGTGAAGATCCGAGGGGCCACATTGAGGCCGAAGGGCATGGCCCGGAAGGCGTAGCTTTTCCTTTGGAGTCGAAATCCTAGGTAGGAGGAAGCGTGATGGTTCATTGGAACGTGCCAGTAGGCATCCGCCAGGTCTATGGAGACCGTGTAGGAACCTCGAGGCAGAAGGGTCCTTATCTGTTGAAGAGTCAGCATCTTGAACTTGTCGTTCGCTATGAACTTGTTGAGGGGGGATAAGTCCAGAATGACTCTGAGTTTGTCGGAGTCTTTCTTGGGGACACAAAACAGTCTCCCTTGGAACCTGGTGGACTTTACCTTCCTTATCACCTTCTTGTTCAAGAGATCTAGGACATATTCTTCCAGAAGGGGGGTTGATTGTTGGAAGAATTGCTGGAAGGTTGGGGGTGGTTGAGTCCAACTCCAGCCTAGACCCTTCTTGACGATGCTGTGTGCCCAGGGATCGAAGGTCCAACGATCCTGGAATTGGCGGAGTCTTCCTCCCACCGGAAGCACTTCATTGCTTCTGGTGTCCCGAGGGCTTGCTGCCTCGGCCGCTAGCTCCCTTTCCTCCTCTGCCTCTGGAGGGACGGCGAGAGGCGTCTTTGCTTGCACCCTTGTATGAGCCTCTACCTTTGGGACGAAAGGTAGTTGACTGTTGCTCGAAAGCAGGGGTGAAGACCGGTGACTGTGACAACACCGGTTGGGGGACCAATTGAAAGGTCTGTTGTGGTTGGGCAACCACTTGGGAGGTAGCGGGTCCCGGAAACTGACGTCTTTGTTGACGTTGCTGGGGTTTCTGCTTTTGGGATTTCCTCTTAGGTTGAGGTCCGTCGTCCTGAGAGGGTTTCCTTTTCTTGGACATGCCCCACTTGTGGAGAAGGTTCCTATTCTCCGTGGCGGCTCTGTCGGTGATTTCCTTCACGAGGTCGGAGGGAAAGAGGTGTTTACCCCAGATGTTGGAGGAAATCAGCCTCCGGGGTTCGTGTTTCACGGTAGCACCTGCAAACACGAATTCACGACAGGCTCTACGAGCCTTTATGAAGTGGTACAAGTCCTTCATCACGGTCATCAGGTGGGATTTGGAGAGTACCATGTAGTGGTCTGGTACTCTGGTGTCACAGGCCATGATTTCAAGTTGGACTTGATGAGATAAGGATGCTGCGAGCCTCTCCTTCGTATCTTGTTCCCGACGAAGGAGGTGATCGTTGAGCTTAGGTAGGTCTTCATTAAACTGACGTCCGGCGACGTCAGGATCTAGCTTTCCCACGACGAAAGTATGCTGGACATCTTTCCAGTTTCGAGCGTCAGGGGGAGTTACTATGGAGAAGGGTCTGCACTCCTCCAGTGCAGGGCAGGCTTTCCCTTCTTCCGCAGCTTTAAGGCACGCAGCTAAGGCCTTTTCCAGGAATGGAAGAATCGCACTTTCAGGTGCGACATAAGTAGGGTGCTTCTTGCTCAGGGCGGGAAGCTTAGAGCAGGTAAAGCCCCTACTCTTGAATGTGTTGGCTAGCATAGCCTGGGCCTTTGCGAGATCGAACACTATCTCTTCCTTCGGTTCGGTCTCTTCCTTCGAGGCAGGTTCAGAGCGCAGACGGACGTAGCAGTCCGGGTAGGCCTCAAAGTTTGGGAAGAACTCCACGTCTTCCAAGGGGACCGTGCCGACCTTATCACTGACAAAGATCCTGCCGGTCGCGATCACCATATGCTCAGCATACCTCCACGGGTTGGCATGTGAGCAAGCGGGGAGATCCTTAACCGAAATCCTCTTCGGTTCTCTGGATCCTATCATGGACCTGATGGACTCCTGATTCTCCTTCAACCTGTCGTCCATAACGGCTCTAATCAGTCGGATCAACTCTTGAGTGGAAGAAGAGGGATCCGTGGTCGAGGAGGTAGACGGAATAGACACTTCCGTCGGTGTAGGAGTAGGAGGGGGGATAGACGGAGGAGCAACCTCTTGCTCCGACTCGGCGTATTCCACCTTGTCTTCGTCATCTTCGGCTCCTTGAGCCATTAGCGTCTTCTCGGTGTCTTCCGAGACATCCGACATCTGCTCGTCATCTCCGGAATCCAAGCGACACTCATGCATGGACTGAGCCATGACAACATCAGGTTCCACTGTAAGTTGGACAATGGGAATCACATCTTTGGGTACCACTGAATCAGGGGAGGCCTTAGGGAACAAGAGGGACCTCAATTCTTCTGTGGCCAGGTAAGGGCCGGTGGCATTTTTCTGGAAGCCACGCACCCACTTGCGTAGCTTTTCACGAGAAATGTCTCTGACCTCCGCTGAGGGAGGGTTATGGAAGGCGTCAGTCATGTGAGCCTGGCATACCGTACAGTTCAGTGGATTCCAAAACTTCAGATCCCCTTTCTTGTCGGCACAAGGGGCGTGAGTCCTGCAAGCCGTATGCCCGTAAAACTGCGGGCGTTTCACAGCGCAGAAGGCGAAGTCACACTTCATCTGCTCCTCCTGTGGAAGAAAGAGAAAATGAGTATGGGGGAGTCATAAGAATGGCTCTTAAACTAAGTTAATATTAATTATTAATTTTAACTTAAAGAAGGGTGTGATGCATAGAGATTGAAATAGTAAAGAGAACATACTCCATGCATCTCGCCCGGCTGGTTACCGTAAGCTTTGTCCTTGGATAATCCGAGACCGAAGGCACCGGATAGTATTCCTTAGAGTTCCATAGGGCAATGGAATTCCGTGGAAAACCAAGGGTAAGATTGGGACCGAGATCATTCGGTCCCAAACTAGGGGCTAGAAGGCCTCCTTTTAAGGTAACTGCTTCCGGCAACCAGCCGTGCAAAGATGCACGCAGCATGCTGGAAATAGAAGAGTGCAAAGAGACAGCATGATCCATAACAGAACAGTACCAAGGTATTGATCTTAATAGTGGAAACAGTCCCTCTGTTTGCGGTATAGGGCTATCAGTATCATATGATAGCTAGAAGAAGGGGGTGCAAGTATTCTTGACGCCTCCGGGGGTTTCCGGCAAGCCGCCGGCATGCCGGAGGTCGCTCCGACAGAGTTTCTGGCATCAAGACAGACAGTATGTAAGTCAAGAGAATACCAGGGTGGCGGCCGCCGGTACAACGGCGGCACGCCGGCAGGGGAGCGGCGGCTCCGGCAGTCGGAGGATGCCGGATGGTGACTGGGACAATGTATAGCGGAACCGGGTTGCCGGCAATAGATGCCGGCACTCCGGCGGCCGACCGGCGAGCGGACGACAAGCTAGGAGGGAGGAGAGCCGCCGGTAGGAGCCGGCGGCAGTCGGCAGTCCCCCGGCACACAGGGGGCTGTCGGCAAGGGTAGGGAGAGTCACCAGGGTAGGAGGCGGTTATCGCCGACGGTGGAGGCGGCAAGAGACCAGCACCCGGATAGGGAGAGAGACAGGGGGGGAGGGGTGTAGGAAGTTCAGTCATGGACTCCAGACATCCCCCCCCTGAGAGGGTGTACCCATGATAGAGACAGGCTCTATCATCCAGGAGCAGGGGTCACAGAGGAGCGGGAGCTAGGTAGCCCAAGGGAGGGCTAGGGGACACCCAAAGAGGGGGAGCCCCCCATATGCAGAACATCTCTAGAAACTAACCCCATAGGACACTATGAAGGGTATATGTACCAGAGCGGACTGCACAGGGAAGCTCGGGTAGCCCTACTACTCCACCCTAAGGAGGAGTTGTAGGACAGGGGACAGGTGGGTATAGACTAACCTAAGCATAGGCTAGGCTATACAAGAGATAGGTGGGGAGGGGAGTAGAGAGAAGTCTTCCAAGGAAGGGTTTCTGTACCAGAGCGGCCACTAGGGAAAGGGAGGACACTCCCTAACCTAAGATAAGGCAGATCGGCTGAAACGGTGCATGGGTACAGTTTCAGCAGGGAACAGAGAAACCTTCCTAACCTAACCTAGAGCAGGGCTAAAAGTCCTGAACTAGGGAAGGTAGAAGACATATCGCTATCGCAGGATAGTCATAGACTAATCCTAGCCATAGAGGTAGGGCTAGCCTAACCTCACTCTCGGGCGCAACCCTAAGGGGGGTTCATTCCCTTAGGGAGGACTGAGAGGCGATAAATACTCCATTAGACACTTGATCCCTTTACTCAGAAAGGGAATCAAGGCTAATTAGAGGGAATGCCGAGGCAGGGGATGAAGGAAGCATATAGGGGTCCTACAAGTAGGTTAGGTTAGAAAGAGACACTAACTAACCTATCCCCTATATGGTCCCTGAAGGCGAAATAATATTGCATCACGGTCGAAAGTATTGTAAAATAATGCCCCTATCTTCATAACTTAGTCTAGGATCACTGATAAAATCATGCATGAACACTTATGTACAGGCGCTCTGGCCTGGGGGCTATAGTAGCCGACTGGTATGAGGTCAATCGATGACCGATAAAAAGCGTCGAAACACGATATAAAAGTTCCTAGCTATGAAGACTAAATAAACTAATGTATTCGATTAGTAAATAAGGCCGGAAGCGTTGTTGTGGCTAACTAAATAAGGCATGCATAACAACAACGACGCCATAAAATGGCGGGTCCGGTAGAGGCACAGCTCTGCCACAAAACAGCAATTATCTCGAAAAGTAATATTTACTTTACGGCCAGAGCTTAACTAAACAATACTGGAACCTTGTACTCAACTTTCCAGAAGATGGTGAGGCTGAAGGTAACGACATAACGTAGATGCAAATCGATAAAAGGAGCACAGGGAAAATCCGTCTAAGTAGGGCAGCTACTAAACAAAGGATGAAGACGGGCGTGACGTCATTTGAGCAATGGCGCCCGTTTGTTTACGTCTCGAGTATCAGTAGTAGCCACGAGTGAGATTGGCTGTGGAACGGCTCCCAGCTATTCTCTACCCTTACACACCGAAGCATCAACTCTGTTCGGGGTGAAGATAGCTATGTGGCGCGTTTAGACATGCGTCCCCTGTTGATTTACGATGTCTTAAAGGGAAACCTTTGAGATACTCGCTCCAGAAGTTAGAATTCTGTGATAACCTGTGGTTAAATTCTCTGGGAATATCTTAGTAGTATTATACCCAAGGAAGCTACCAAAAAGGAACCTTCCATCAGGACGCCATGGCTTGAGCCCAAAAATATATATGTATCTATTAATATATATATATATATATATATATATATATATATATATATATATATATATATATATATATATGTGTGTGTATATATATCCATATATATCCATATATATATATATATATATATATATATATATATATATATATATATATATATATATGTATATATATACACACATATATATATATATATATATATATATATATATATATATATATATATATATATATATATATATATATATATATATATACATAATTATTATCATTACTTGCTAAGCTACAACCCTAGCTGGATAAGCAGGATGCTATAAGCCCAGGGGCTCCAAACGGGAAAATAGCCCATTGAGGAAATAAAACTAGGAAAAACATATTTTAAGAACAGTAACATTAAAATAAATATTTCCTACTTAAACATATAAAAACTTTAACAATACAAGAGGAAGAGAAATACGATAGAATAGTGTGCCCGAGTGTACCCTCAAGCAAGAGAACTCTAATCCAAGACAGTCGAAGACCATGGTACAGAAGCCATGACACTATCCAAGACTAGAAGGCAATGGTTTGTTTTTAGAGTGTCCTTCTCCTAGAAGCGCTGCTAACCATAGCTAAAGAACCTGTTCTACCCTTACCGAGAGGAAAGTAGCCACTGAACAATTACAGTGCAGTAGTTAACCCCTTGACAGAAGACTATAAAGAATAAGCCAGACTATTCAGTGTATACGTAGGCAAGGAGAAAATGAACCGTAACCAGAGAGAAGGATCCAATGTAGTACTGTCTGGCCAGTAGTACTGTATATATATATATATATATATATATATATATATATATATATATATATATATATATACATATATATGTACATATATAAAGAAAAAAAATTATATTATATATATATATATGCATACATACATACATACATACATACATACATATATATATATATATATATATATATATATATATATATATATATATATATATATATATACTTACAGACATATATGTATATATACATATATATATATATATATATATATATATATATATATATATATATATATATATATATATATATGCATCTATATAAATACACACTCATATAGGGGTGTGTGTAATATGGAAGCCCCAATAGAGACTTCGAAATAAGAAAATAGAAAGACGAGTTCTTCAAATAGAATACGCTGGCAAACACATATCCGTTTCCTAATACAAAACAAGAAGTTCATAAGGCTGAGGCTGTCATAAAAGTGCCATAAAAAGCGTCATCTAATTCCAGAGTCTCAGAATACCTGAATAATAGAGCACAGGAAACCTGTTCTTCTCCCTCAGATTCTATAGAGAAAAATATTCGGATTGCTTGTATCACACAAGAAAGAATTTATTTTGATTTTCATTTAAGTATAGCTGTTTATGTATTTATTTCTTCAATATTCCTATATAATAAATATTTGCTCTATATCCACTGAATGTTGACTTCTCAATTCCAAAGTACAAAGGCCAATATGATAAGAACTAAATCGAAATAGATTTCTGGAATATGTGCACTAACTGATAATGTGTATTTTTAGTGAAATTATAATATATCAATTCTTAGTACCGATGTGCAGTTTTTTATTGAACGCCATTCATATCATGAAATTTAGATAGATACGGTTGATAAATTAGAAATGTAACATTTGAATTTACTTTCAGGAACAAAATTGGATAGTGCTTCAACCTCTACATCACAGTAACACTTCTTGGTAGTCTCATAGTTTGTAGAGTGGTGATCTTTATTTAGATATTGATATTTGTTCATCTTCGATCTTTATCTCCAAACCCATTGCTACTATCTTTCTCTCAGCATAGAAAGATATTCATATTTGATAGTTTTGATTACATTTTTACTCATAGTTTATCATATTCTTATATGTTATGAGGGATCTATCTCTTACATCACCATACGTTTTCAAATTTGGTTTCAGCTGGACTTATAATATTATTAATAACGATAACAATAATTAATACCAATAAAAATAATAATAAACATTAATAACCATATTAATAGTAATTTTGGTAATAATAATCGTAATAATAATGCTAAATATAAATCACATTCTCTATCCACCACCTAAAACAATAAATTTCTTTGCTAAATTACTTACTGCAATGTCCACTCTGTTCCCTTATATTTCAGACAAGTTCTAACACTACGTGTGCCCATTTTTCATGAGGTCTAACAACGTTCCTTGTTCCCTCCAGGAGAGGCCGAGATGGGGATGCTGTTATACTGGTTAACACCTGAGGAGCTAAAATTCCCCCTTTTTCTGGTACCACAGTTACCACCCTTACTTATCTCTGGCCTTTAGATACGTGGTATACCTAAGGTACGCAATGGAAAGAATTCTTATACAAATGTTATAGAACACCTTTAATTTGATTGTCGGTGAATGTCTTGCTTGCAGTTTGTTCCCTACTGGCGTGTCGAAAATGATCGGTGTCGCTGGCTGAATTGGGCTTGAGGTACTTTCTGTTTAAAACAGTGAAAAACTGGAACCTGCATCTATCAAGGTTGATCGACTTACTATCACTCCGCGCCCCTATGTATGTCGGATTCAAGGATGAGCATTCTCGCGATCTCGCTAGATCGTCGCACCCTGCTGTTGTTTCCTCTAACGTCCCGTGACCAAGGTTGGTCAGGGAGGTGCCTCCACCAAAAGTCTAGAGAAAGAAGTCAGCCGGCGCACAGATTATAATTTTTAGGTCTCGGTCAGTGACGTCAGGCACACCAAGCCAAAGACTGTATTCATACTAATCCAGTAGACAATAGTCACATCTCACAGATTGCATCCACGTGTTCAAGGTCCACTTATTGTTTTTGTCCCGGGATATTTTTATATTTAAATTTTTCAGTTGTTTTCGTTACAAAAATGCCCAACAATTGTTCCGTCCATGCAAATCTGTATTAAATGAACGTTCAAAAAAATTCCATTGAGAACCAGGAATCCTATTATCAGTGTTGGCTTTGATGAAGTCAAATTCTGAAACTTTAAGTGAAAGAGAAAGATTAACTGTAGTGTCATTTGATGAGATGAGTATAGTGAGTGAATGTTATTATGACAAGAGCACTGACATATTATATAAACCACATATGAGAATACAAGTGATAATGCTTAGAGGACTGATAGGTAAATGGAAACAACCAGTATACTTTGATTTTGACTAATCAAATATGCATGAAAAAAAAATTATTTGATACAGGAAGTGGAATATGTAGGTTATCCAGTGGTGGAAATAGTACACGATTTAGGGCCCTGCAATCTTAAGTTATGGAAAAAATTTGGAATCGACCCTTTATGTAAGAAAACGTCTATCCAGAATCCATGTGCAGACAAACAAATATTTCTTTTTGCAGATGCTCCTCATTTAGTTAAGTTATGGCCCGAAGCCAAACGACGGAGCCGCAAGGCCATTCAGCGTATATATATATCTTTTAGGATGGATAATAAATATATAAATAAAAGTAAAACAATTAAAATAAATCTATACAACAGGTTAAAATTTAAAATCACAATAAAACCAGCAAGTTAAAATCTAAAATCACAATAAAACCAACAGGTTAAATTTTAAAATCACAATAAAACTATAGATCTATAACTCATAAAAAATACCAATTTCTTTTAAAAACTGTACAACCTGCTCCACTGGAGCAGTCTCACGTAAAATATCCCCAAGGGACATATTGATTAAATGATTTTTCCTACGTTGACATCTAAAAACAATACAGGACACTAAAATATGTTCAACGGTTATATCTACTTGGCAAGCAGGGCAGCGATGAGCCAGCCTATCCACCCCACTTGCCATCAGATACCTATGAGTATAATGTGAGTGCCTTATACGCAAATGTGTTAAAACAATGCTAGCTCTTCTGCCCACCTGTAAATGCAACCATAGTTGGACAGAAGGCCTAATTAACTTTAATTTAAAATTGTCATTTAAATTAGACCAGTGGGCCTGCCACTTGTCTCTATAATAAAACCTAATACTACTTTTAAAATCTGATACTGGGACAACCATGCTGAAAATATGATTAAGCCTAGTTGCAGCCTTAGCTGTAACGTTGGCTCACTTCCTTCAATTCCAACATGGGATGGAACCCAGCAAAACTTAATCGTAAAATGCTTTCTATTCACTAAAATATATAACCAATCGTGTATCTTTTGCACCAAATGATGGCAAGAGACTAAACTTCTTAATGCTAATAAAACACTCAATGAGTCGGTAAATATGGTAAAAACTCTATTAGAAAAATTATTATAAAAAAAATTAATTTCAAAGCAGTCAAAATAGCTAACCGTTCTGTCGTTAAAATAGAGGAACAGAGGAACATGACGGAAGCTTTTTTTAATTATATTTTCAGTTGTCACTACTGAGCAACCCACACCATCAGAACTCTTGGAACCATCAGTATAAACATGATAATCATCATCATGCTCGGAAGCATGAGATAGGAAACTAGCCCTTAACTGATCATCTGAGCAGTTCTTTTTACTATCCATAACCGGACAAATCTCTATCTTAGGGGCCTATTCCAAGGAGGATATTTTGAAGGGGTAATTTCAGCCATTGCAGGATGAAGTAATCCAATGTCAATAGCTGAGGCTTCTAGTCTTACTTCTCGTGGTTTGGGCAACCTAGTCCTAGTTGGTGCTCTATCAACAGGTTGTTTTACGAATTTAAAATTTGGGTTGTATACCTCAAACCCAACTCTTCCCGATAAATAAATGGATTTTGAGCGAAGCGAAAAATCTATTTTGGGGTGAGATAGCCATGTCGTCCTGATGGAAGGTTCCTATAGGTAGCTTTCTAAGGGATATTTGGCTACAGTGATATTCCCAGAGAATTTACCTTTAGGTCTCCAGAATTCTAACTCCTGGCGCAAATATCTTTAAAATTTCTCTTAAGGATATCGCATAATATCAGGGGACGTATATCTTGATACGACACATAGCAATCTTCACCCCGAATAGTGTTTTCGTTTCGAGGGGGAAGAGTGGCAAAAATAGAAGGGGAGCAGTTATCAGGTTACCCTTCCTCCCGTACTACTATTAGTATCTAGATGGCACTGTATCCAAGATGGCGCTCATTCCTTGTAGCATTGAGCATGGTGCTACAGATATAGTAATTTCGGGAGGGATCCTGCCAAGGCCTTTTCAATAGAAAAGGAGGGTGGGTCCATCAGGACGACATGGCTATCTCACCCAAAAATCCATTTTTTGGGCTCAAGCCCTTGTCCTGATGGAAGTTTACCAGAAAATTACTAGAAAGTACTGTATCCGTGGATTTTCATAGGTGCCTTAACCTTGGGACAATTTTTCTATGGTCATCCGGACCATTGAGACAAATGACATTACCGTTATCCGTCATTACCACTAATCATGGACAATGTTAGTGCTTCCTGCCCCCTGCAGGGAAGAGTCATACTAGACAGTACAAAAGGGGTCTCAAAATGCATATATTGTATGAACAAACATAAGTATCAACTAGATATACAAAAGTCTCACGGTTTGTATATGTTGTTGGAATGACTAAGTATCAACTATATCCATTGTTTGTAAGCATACAATCATATGAGGTTTACTTAGTTAAATAAGTAAGAGAACTCTGGCATATTTATTGTGCTAATTGCAGGGCGAAATAAGGCACAATTACACTCTAAAGGACATTTATTTTGAATAAATGACCAAATGAAATAGCGAGGGTAACGTGTTAAGGGAATTATACGTACAACGTATACAGAAAATATTTTTCTCCCTTAAAGGGAAGAAATGATGAGTGCCACTCAAAATTTGAAAATTTTTCATAAAATTTTCTAATATAATTTTCTGTAAATGTTGAATACTATCAATACTGTGTACTATGTACACATGGCACAAGTGTTATCTGTATAATTCCACACCTGAGATTTTGAACAGTCTTAGTGTCACCATGGTGACACTCACTTAAAAGGTATCGCACTGGAGTGTCAACACCTTTTCACCCTAATTGATAGTCCCAATCAATTAATTTTTCATCGCAGCACTAGACGACAGGTTTTAATACACTACCTGCCGCCACCACATAATGCTTCAGTTCGTGGACTTGCTTTGTGTAGTGTTTGTAGAACACTCTGGATGACTTCCATCCAGTATATGAGCGAAGATGCTCAAAGTCCATATACTGAAAAAAGTTCAGTGATGAAGCAATTTTTCTCGGATCATGACCTGCGGGTGTACTGTCAGGATCTGCTCTGCGAATAAAGTAGGTGAGCTTCGCCCTCAGAGGGATAAGATTAATCCTCAAGTATCTCCTTTGAAGAGCTGTCCTCCCCTGAAGTCTGAAGTTCTATGAAGATAGACCTTTAGACACTCTACTGGACACAGAGAGATATCTTCCTTCAGAGGGCAGATTTTCCAGGGACCTCATCTCTTAGTGGGTAGCTCGTTCTTGGCGAGAAAGGTTGGATCAGGAAAGAGATTCAGTTCTCCCACTTCTGTGAACTGCATGTGGCCCTCATTTCTTGATAGGGCTACTATTTCACTAACTCTAGCCCCTGAGGCTATAACAAACAGGAAAATAACCTTTTGGGTTAGATCCTTGAGAGAACAATCTTCATTGTTCACAGTTGAAGCATAATGCAGGACCTTGTCCAAGGACCATGAAATGGGCTTCGGAGGAGCTGTAGGCCTAAGTCTAGCGCATGCCTTCGGGATCTCGTTAAAGATTTCGTTCGTCAGGTCCACTTGAAAGGCGTATAGAAGAGGTCTATTCAGGGCTGACTTGCACGTAGTTATCATGTTGGCTGCCAGACCTTGTTCATGAAGGTGGTTAAAGAAGGACAGACAGAAGTCTATTGAAATTTCTTTCGGTCCTTTGCTTTAATAAAAGGAACCCATTTTTTCCAAGACGATTCATATTGGCTTATAGTTGACATAGACTTGTATTCTTCTAAGAAGTTTATACTGCCTTTCGAGATCCTAAATCTTTTCTTATCCACTAAGGTGAGAAAATCATGGGATGAAGGTTTTGGGTTCTCTGTGATGAAGCGAAGACAGTCGACTTCTGAACACGTTGAGATAGTGCTGGGTTCGGTAAAAGGGCCGGCCTCAGTCTCAGTTCCATCACTAGAGGGAACCAGTTGCTCTTGGGCCACTTGGGGGCCACTAGAGCTGCCATTCCCTGGAAGGATCTCAGCTTGTTGAGGACCTTCCGCAGGAGATTGGATGGAAGGAACAGGAAAATCCGGGTCCATTCGTTCCAACCGGAAGCATCTCCTTGCTTCGATTGACCGGAGGGTTTACCTCCTCGACCGCATCCTCCCCTACCTCTTGAGGGATGTCTAGAGGAGCCCCGTCTGGAACCTTTACCTTTCAACCGATAGGTAGTGAGTGGTCTGCCTCTCAAACCCGAGGTTAAATGCTGGTGACTGGGCAACCAGCTGTTGAGGCACCACTTGGAAGGTGGTCTGTGTTTGGGCCACCACTTGGGGCATCGCGGTCATAATAAATGTGGGATGTTGTTGAGCAGGCCGAGGGGGAAGTCTAGACTTCTTTGTCTTCCTTTTAGGTTGGGGACCTGCATCCTGGGAAGACTTCCTCTTTGAAGAGATGCCCCACTTCTGGAGAAGGTTCCTATTCTCCGTGATGGCTTTCTCGACTACCTCTTTGACTACTTCGTTCGGGAAGAGGTCTTTACCCCAGATGCTAGAAGGTAGCTTCCTGGAGTCATGTTTCACTGTTGCAGCAGCAAACACGAACTCCCTACAGGCTCTCCTAGCCTTAATGAAAGCATACAGGTCTTTTACTAGGGTGGCCAAATGCATTTTGGCCAGGACCATGAGCATGTCTGGGGTACTTCGTTGGCCTGCACACATCTCTATGCAGTTTTGTAGGGATAAAGATGCCGCAAGTCTCTCCTTCGTCTCTTGTTCCTTTCGCAAGAGAAAGTCAGAAAGTTTAGGGAGACTCTCGCTTAACTGTCGTCCAGCGATGTCTGCGTCCAGTTTTCCTACTGAGAAGGTTAGGTGGACTTCCTTCCATTCCTTCTCTTGCATGGGCAAGGCTAATGACAGAGGCCTGCACTCCTCTATGCAGGGCATGGTTTACCTGCCTGCACTCCTCTATGCAGGGCATGGTTTACCTGCTTCCACTACCTTGGCAACAGATTTAAATGCCTTCAACGTAAACGGGAAGGCTATTGAAGCAGGAACAAGAAAGGTAGGCTGTTTCTTGCTCAAGGCGGACACTTTCGAAACCAAATAGCCTGCCTTTCGCAGGCTACGACAAAAGAGCCCGTGCCTTATCATGGTCGAAAACCATGACCCTCTTCGGTTCCGTCTCCTCTTTTGGCATTGGGTCATGCTTCAGTCGAATGAAGCAATCAGGGTAAGCGTTAAAGCTTGGCCAAAAATGGATGTCGTCTAAGGGGACGGCTCCCATTTTCTCTGAGATGTACAGTTTGCCATACGTAATCGGCATAAACTCCGCATACCTCCAGGGATTGGTTTTGGAGCAGGTTGGGAGGTCTTGGACTCTGGGTCGCTTGTATGACCCTCAGGAGGCGATAAGTGGAGCTTCACGGAGCTCTCTCTCGAATCTCGCTTCCTTTGCTTCGCCTTGTTTGCGAATGTTCTCCATTAAAGCCGCAAGATGGGCCGGTGCCTGGCTCATTTTGTCCAATGGAGGGGTAGAAGCTGAAGATGTTGAAGGTAACGGCTCCGGTGCCGGCACAGACGGAAGGAACTCCGACTCGATATCATCATCTTCTTCCGGAGGTAGAGTAGATTCCTCCTCAGGATCAACCTTTAATAGATAATTTTCATTGTCCCTAGACACTTCCGACATCCTTTCCTCCTGGTGGATGTCCATACTTTGCAACGGCTCACTGACATCTGTCTCGGTGGCAATCAGGAAGTAGGGAGGTCCGGGTCGTGCTTGGGGCACAACAATTTCGCTACCCGCTTTCGGGAACAGCAAGCTACGCATCCTATAGTTAGGTAGGTATGGTCCCGGAGAGTTCTTCTGGAACCCTCTTACCCACCTGCGCAGCTTTTCACGTGCCACATCCCTCGACTCCGCTGACTTGGTGTCTGTCATCGAAACATTCGGTCACCAAGGTCCGGCAGATATTTCAGACTTGGGGGTCCAAATATTGCAGGGATTCGGTAATGATGGTGCCGGGGGCATGAGACCTTCACGCTTTGTGACCGTACAAGTTCCTACTCCTATGGTTGCAGAAGATCGCATCGCATTTCATCTGGGGTTCCTCCTGTAAAGAAAGGAAAATTAAATGAGTATGCTATTGTTTATCTCACATGATAAACAGATATGCAAATATTAATATTTTAACCATTATAGCTTAGGATAGTAAGCTAGAAAGAAATTGGGAAAGACACATACTTGTGTATCCCTTCTAGCCAATTGCAGTGACCTCCCCCAATATTAAGGATATAGAGTTTCCTCTATCAGGGCAACTCAAAAGAGAAGGGTTCTAACCTCTAGGGATAGAAAAAGTGTACACTGCCACTGACCCTTCTTAATTATTTAATATTGTGGGGTAGGTATTAACTGATTTCTAATCAGAGTTTGTTCCGTAACTGAAATACAAACCACGCTATTTAAAGTGGGTAATTACTTTCGACGTAGCTGAAAGGACGAGCCATTAGAATTTTAACGAGGGTTTATTACCCCACCGCTAGTTGGGGGGGGGTAGGGAGGGCAGTTTGCTACCCTCCCCCCTCACACACCTGTGTGGTAAGTTCACTTTGCTATCGGCTTGGGTGCTAGATGGACGTGTCCACTGTCACCCTCGCCTACACGACAGCCATTATTAATCTATGCTTTTTGCTTTTTCTTTTCTAGAGTATTGTGAAGTTGGCCTCTACAATGCGGAAGTGCCCTGGGTTACCTGAACGCCCTTGTGGGACCTTCATGTCGTCAATAGACACCGATCCGCACACCTTATGCCCTTATTGTAGGGGTCAACGGTGTGATAGTGGTAACGCATGTATTGAATGTAGGGAGTGGTCTACCTCCCAGTGGGAGAGGTTTTCCCGGCGCCGGAAGAAGTCCAAACGGGATATTTCTTCTTCAAAGGTTTCTTTGAAGAAGGAAAATCCTAAGGGCTCTTCTTCCGTGGCCCAAACCTCCTCCGAAGCTCCCACTTGGTCGGCTTCTCGCGAGAGGCCGTCGAGTGGTAGCATAGGCCATACTGTTGTTGACCGATCTCGGGGATTGGGAGAGGGAGTTGCCTCCCATAGCGAGGCAGCTCCTCCTCTCCCCCGGGGGAGGATTTAATTATTTCTCCTTCTGTTAATGTAAATAATGATGATCTTTTGCAGCTTTGGGCTTCCTTGGGGCTTCAGGGCTCACCCTCCAAGGAAGCCCTGTTTGACATGATCAGGTTGTGAGCAGCTGTCTAACAATCACCGGCAGTAGCAGAGGTTGACCCTCTGTCTATTGTCGAGGCTGTTGTGGCAGAGGCTTCCAATGAGAGTGTTCAAACCCCTGCTCCTGTTGTAGCTGAAGGCTTAGCTCCCCCCTCCGAACATCCTTCGCGGGAGGAACCAAGTCCAACGGTCTCTCCTGCGGGTAATTCACCCCCCCGGGGGAGTTCACTGACAGAGACTCCTTTTCGGAGGACTGCCGATGGTTTGCCTGCTGCTCCCAGAGGACGTACAAGATGTAAGGCTCGCCTTCCTCTTCGTCGCCGAGGTCTTCCTTCTCCTCAAAAGGGTGTTAGGAGGCGCCTCTTCGGATCTTCATCCTCGCAGTCCCCCGCAGAGGAACCTCGTCCTTCAGCGACCGTTCCTGCTAGTTCTTTGGACCTGGACCTCTCCGCAGATCGTTCGCAATCTCCTTCTCCTGCCAGACCTGCTAACCTGCCGTCGCACTTCCTGGCTGAAGATGCGCTGTGGCGCCCCACCCATCCCGTTTTCCAACGGGCACCGGTCCCTTTGAGGCAAAAGGGGCTTTCACACATTGTGTGTAAGTCCCTTAAGCGCCAGGTTTCCCCTGTGCGCCAACGTTCTCCTGCACGCAAGCGCCCTCCAGTTGCAGACTCGTCTCACCAGCACTCACCTGCACCCCCACGATCTCCTGCACGCCCATGATCTCCTGCTCACCCGGCAGTTCCAGAGACTACGCGCCCATGATCTCCTGCTTGCCAGCGCACCACTGCGCGCCCTCCGCCTGATGCGCACCATGCACACCTTCGGTCTCCTGCTCGCCAGCTCTCTCCTGTTCGTCAGCGATCTCCTGTGCGCCAGCGCTCTCCTGCTCGCCAGCGCTCTCCTGCTCGCCAGCGCTCTCCTGCTCGCCAGCGCTTGCCTGCACGCCATCGCTCGCCTGCTCGCCCTCGATCTTCGGATCAGGGCTCCAGAGGGAAGACTTCTTCCTCCCCTGCTCCCCAGCGCTCTCCACCACACCACAGATCGTCGACGCGCCACCGGATCTCGCCTGCTCGCCATCCCTCGCCTAAGCGCCATCGCCCGCAATCTGCATCGCGAGCCCATGCGCCCACTGCCAGAACTACGGTTCAGGATGAGCGCTCTCCTGCACGTCCGCGCGCTAGAGATATTTCCCCTGCACGCGGGCGCGCGCGCGCAACGGCTTCGCCCTGGCGGGCCCTTTGGGATCCTGTGGCTGCACACCATCTGAGGTCTCCGCGCCAACGCGCCTTTTCACCTTCGCGCCCTGACGCCTATGCGCCCTGTCGCCTAAGCGCCCACGAGCTCCTTCTCCTACGCGCCATTGTTCGCCCAAGCACCAACGCGCGCCCTCTCCCACGCACCAACGCGCACCCTCGCCTACGCGCCATCGCTCGCCTGCGCGCCAACACTCGCCTGCTTGCCATTGCTCGCCCGCGCGCGCCCTTGCCATCGCCCGCGCGCGCCCTTGCCATCGCCCGCGTGCGCCCTCGCCATCGCCCGCATACGCCCTCGCCATCGCCCACGCGCGCGCGAGCAATCGCCCGCTCCTGACCTAGGCAATAGCCTATCGCGCGAACGCCAGTGTGATGCCCAGCGCGATGCCCAGCGCGATTCACAGCGCGTTCCCACACGAGATCCTGCAGTACAACGCGCAGTCAGGTCGTCCTCATCGCGTCCCCCCCCCCCCCATAAGTGCAGGACAGCACGCTCAACGGAGGGAGGGAAATCTCCGGACAGGTCCAGGAACATTTCTTCCATAGCTTCTTCCTTTCAGGCAGACCCTTTTGTAGTTTCCACTCCTAGGGATCTTACGATCCCTTTCCCTCCAGAGGGTGACAGAGACAGCGCTGCTGTCAGTCGGCAGCCCTGGTTTGGGCCCTTGATCAGAGCGGTTGCGCAGGCTTTCAAGCCTGCTTTCTCTGAACTAGGCCTCAAATCAGCGGCAATCTCGGCCCCCATGAAGAGGAAGAGAGGAGTGGACGACGTGGTAACTTCTCCAAGGGTGAAACTGGCTCCTCTGAAGTCGTCGAGGAAGGCTCCCTCCCCTTCCCAGACTTTCTCTCCATCCCCTGTGGATGAGGATTTTCCGTCCTCAAGGGATTCACGTGAGGTGAAGCGTTCTCCCATCACACCAATGGGAGAAACCCCACCTCGCACTGAGAAGTCTCCTCGGGTGGAGGTGGAGAAGAGCCCCCCACCATCTTTGTTGGAATCCTGCATCCCTCCCAGGAGGGAGTCAAAGGACTCCAAGACGATTCCGAAATCTTCTTCGAGGATCAGACCATAGCCAGCTAAGCCCGCGGAGAACATCCACGAGTCCCCCCAAGAAGAGCCTTTGGAGACTGGAGACCTTGCTGCTAGTCCATCAGGAGGAGAGCCGTAAGAGTCGGAGCATGCCTTCTGGCAAGTTCTGACTCTGATGAGGAACCTTAACGGATTCTCGGATCCAGAGATTCCACGGTCGAGAGCCAGCCCCTCCAGCCGTTCCAGTGCCAGAAAAAAACTCCTCCCACCTCCTCGTGTCCAAAAGAAGAGGTACTTTGAGATCATGGAAGAGTCCTGTTTAGCTCTTCCCCTCCACCACTTGGTGGAAGAGCTTTCCAGGGGAGTCCCTCTCGAGAGACTCTCCAACCGGCCAGTGTCGTTCTCGGCCTCGGAGATCCTCTGCCAGGAGAAGGTGGCGAAGTGCGCCATGCAGGCAACTTTGTGGCTGGATATCTGGCTAGGGTCTCTTGGCATCCTGATACGATCCGAAGACTTGTCTAAGGAGAGTACCAGGAAGCCCTTGGAGACCTTCCTTCTTTCAGGCACTCGTACCATTGAGTTTCTGGCCCACCAAGTCTCGAACTTGTAGGCTAATACTATCCTGAAACACCGAGATACGGTGTCTGAAAGATTTAACTCGAAGGTCCCCAACACCGAGGTCAGTAAGCTCAGACATTCCTCCCTTTTGGGGAGTAGTCTGTTTGAGCCGAAAGATGTAGAGCAAGCGGCTGAGAGGTGGAAGGAGTCCAACCAGGACTCCCTCCTCCAGAGGGCTTTAACATCAAAGCCCTATAAGCCTCCAGCACCTCAACAACCTCACCCTGCAGAGACGACGAAGCCGGCAGTAGCAGCAAAGGCAACGGTGTCCAAACAGCCCTTTCCTGTCAAAGACAGGAAAGGCAAGAAGTCCTCCAGGGGAGGTAAAAATCCTAGGGGGAGTGGCCGAAGCCGCAAACGCTAGGATTGGCAATTCCCCTGCACGTCCACCAGTGGGGGGATGCCTTCAAAGTTGCGCGGACAGGTGGCAGCAACTCGGGGCCGATTCCTGGACGGTCTCCATGATCAGCCAAGGATATCGCGTCCCGTTCATAACATCTCTACCTCCCCTGACAGCGAATCCTGTGTCGTTGACCTTTCTTGCCATGGGATCGGCAAGAGGGCAAGCCCTTTGGGCAGAAGTCGAGACCATGTTGAAGAAGGGCGCTCTCCAAGAGGTCGTTGACGGGTCCCCAGTCTTCTACAGTCGACTTTTTCTTGTAAAGAAGGCGTCTGGAGGCTGGAGACCAGTCATCGACCTCTAAGCTCTGAACAGGTTTGTCAAGCAGACCCCGTTCAGCATGGAGACGGCAGACACGGTGATACTCGCAGTGAGACCGCGAGACTTCATGTGCACACTGGATCTGAGGGACGCGTACTTCCAGATCCCAATCCATCCGTCTTCAAGGAAGTACTTAAGATACAGCCTAGACAACAAGATCTACCAGTTCAAGGTGCTGTGTTTCGGTCTCTCCACAGCACCTCAGGTTTTCACCAGAGTGTTCACCCTGATATCTTCATGGGCACACAGGATCGGCATCCATCTCCTCCGTTATCTGGACGACTGGCTGATCCTAGCAGACTCGGAGTCAACCCTTCTTCGACACCAAGACAAACTTCTGTGGATTTGCCAAGATCTAGGGATCATGGTAAATCTCGAGAAGTCTTCTCCGCTTCCTACCCAAAGACTGGTACAGTATATCTAGGCATGATATTGGACACCAATCTCCACAAAGCCTTCCCATCAGACGACAGGATAGCAAGGCTGAGGAAGGTCGCAAGCCCTTTCCTCAGTCGAGACGAACTCCCAGCCCAGTCGTGGTTACGTCTCCTCGGCCATCTCTCAACCTTGGCCCGTCTAGTTCCCAACGGTCGTCTCAGAATGAGATCTCTGCAATGGCGACAAGATTCCCCAGACGTCTTGATCCCTATGGGTCTCGTGGAACGGACGGACCTTCAGTGGTGGGTGGCAGACGAGAACCTACGAAAGGGAGTGGATCTTCTCGTCGTCCCCCCGGATTTGATGCTGTTTTCGGACGCCTCAAAGAAAGGGTGGGGAGCCCACGTTCTGAACCACAGGACCTCAGGCCTGTGGTCAGAATCAGAAAAGTGCCTCCATATAAATCTGCTAGAAATGAAGGGCGTTTTTCTGGCCCTTCAACAGTTCCAAGAGCACCTGGCGGGTCACTCTGTGGTGGTGATGAGCGACAACACCACAGTAGTGGCTTACATCAACAAGCAGGGAGGTACCTTTTAAGAACAGCTATCCCATCTTGCAGTAGAGATACTGAGATGGACCGAAGTCCACTCGATTCCACTATCGGATCGCTTCATTCTGAGCAAAAGGAATGTGCTCGCCGAGAGTCTGAGCAGAGCGTCTCAGATAGTGAGTACCGAGTGGTCTTTGGATCGTCAAGTACCCAATAAAGTCCTGACTTTGTGGGGTTCCCTGACTGTGGATCTGTTCGCGACAGCGTTGAACTTCAAATTGCCGCTGTACTGCTCCCCTGTCCCAGACCCCAAGGTTCTCTGGCAAGATGCTTTCCAACAACGGTGGGACAACATCGACGTATACGCCTTTCCCCCATTCTGTCTGATGAGGAGGGTACTCAACAAGACCAGAATATCGGTCAACCTCTCGATGACTCTCATAGCTCGACTGTGGCATCACGCGGAATGGTTCCCGGACCTTCTGCAACTCCTTACGAAGCCTCCGAGAGAACTTCCTCCGCGACACGAGCTACTCAAACAACCACACGCCAACATCTTTCACAAAGCCGTAGCTTCGCTTCGGCTTCACGCCTGGAGACTATCCAGCATCTCCTCGCAGAGAGAGGATTTTCGCAACAAGTTGCGGAAAGGATGTCTGGACACCTGCGAAAGTCATCCGCAGGGGTCTACCAGGCAAAGTGGAGAGTTTTCTGTGGTTGGTGTCTTGGAAGGGGTATCTCTCCACTCGATGCCACTATTCCAGCAATAGCAGAGTTCTTTGTGTACTTGCGAGAAGAAATGCGCCTTTCAGTCTCGGCAGTGAAAGGCTATCACTCAGCCTTAAGTCTAGCCTTCAGGCTCAAAGGAGTGGACATTTCTTCATCGCTGGAACTTTCCCTACTCATACGTAGGTATGTACTTACCTGCCCTCAGTCGGAAGTGAGACCTCCTCCATGGAACGTGGTTCGAGTTCTCAGGTCTCTTAAGAGACCTCCCTACGAACCATTACGCCAGGCTTCAGATCGCCACCTGACTTGGAAGACGGTGTTCCTACTAGCTTTGGCGTCAGCCAAGCGAGTTAGTGAACTTCATGGTCTCTCATATGACATCGCCCATTCAAGGGGATGGGGGGAGGTAACGTTCAACTTCGTCCCTGAGTTTATTGCTAAGACTCAGAATCCGGGAGTGCCGGACCCTCGGTTCGACTCCTTCCGGATTTTGAGTCTTCGTTCTGTAACAGATGACCCAGACCTTCTCCTACTGTGCCCAGTAAGGAGTCTGAGGCTATATCTGAAAAGAACAGCTGCAGTTCGTCCCCAAGTGCAGGCATTGTTTGTTAGCACTGGGAGATCGAAGAGGAGGGTTACCAAGAACACCACCTCAGCATGGATTCGAAAGGCAATCCATCTGTCCCTCAATCTTGACCCTCCTCCATCACGTCGCCCTAGAGCTCATGATGTCAGGGTCCCTGGCCTTCAAGAAGAACTTCTCAGTGACGCAGGTTCTAACGACCTTCACAGCCCACTACCTGCAAGACGTGACACACAGGAGGCTCGATACGTTCTCTATCGGCCCTGTGGTGGCTGCACAACAGCTGGTTTAATGGACGAGTGGCAGAGGGTTGAGGGCACTGTTACCCGGTTTTAGTCTGCATGAAAGAAAAGGTATGTCTGGCCCTTATTCTTTTCTTCATCCTCCCCTCTCTTGGGGAAAGCAGCATCCTGGGTTCTCTGCACAGCTGACCTCAAACCACTGCAGGTAAACCTTGTTCCCTTGTGTTCCTAGCATTAAGTTAATACTGTCGCGTCCCCATATCCTGACGAGGTGGTATTGGGAGAGTCCTAGCCTAAAGTTTCCATCTAAAGAACTTCAGGTCAACTTCCTAGGACGAGTCACACATATTCCTTCACACACAGCATATGTAGGCCGCAGCCCTTGCATAGCAAGGTGCGAGCGAAGTGCAGGGACTCTTTATTGTTGAGTGCTGACATACTCAGATAATGTATGGCTGGGACTCATTCCACCCTTCCTAAGGGTTGAGTCACTCACTTTAAATAGCGTGGTTTGTATTTCAGTTACGGAACAAATGACAAATTCGAAGATAATTTGTATTTTTCCTAACTATACAAACCTTAGCTATTTAATCAAACTTGCCCGACAGCCCTGTCTCCCATGAAGTCCTACCTCTAAGCAAAGTGAACTTACCACACAGGTGTGTGAGGGGGGAGGGTAGCAAACTACCCTCCCTACCCGCCGCTGACTAGCGGTGGGGTAGTAAACCCTCGTTAAAATTCTAATGGCTCGTCCTTCCAGCTACGCCGAAAGTAATTACCCACTTTAAATAGCTAAGGTTTGTATAGTTATGAAAAATACAAATTATCTCCGAATTTGTCATATTGAAGGAATTCTATTCTTTCAATATAGGATTGGTCTCAACAAAAGATTGTACAAAGATACACAAGGTATGTTGAAAAATAACTACTGTATAATAAATACTATAGTTTTCTGTCTGCAGTATATACTATACTGCAAATATACTGGCTACTGTATAATCATATACTGTAGTTCATCCGGCATGTTGCCGGCACGGCCAGCACCTGGCGACACAGTCCGACCGGCATGTCACCGGCTGAACTAGAAATTAGGAAAGACACATACTTGTGTATCCCTCCCAGCCAATTGCTGTGAAACCCCCCCCCCCCCCCCCCCCCCCCGCACACTTATTAAGACTATAGAGTTTCTTGATCGGGGAAAACTCAAAAGAGATGGGTTCTAACCTCTAGGGATAGAAAAGTGTACAACTACTGACCCCTCTAAACTATTTAATATTGTAGGGTATGTTATTAACTTATTTATAATCAGAGTATTGAAGGAATTTTATTCTTTCAATATAGGATTGGTCTCAGCAAAAGACTGTGCAAGGATACACAAAATATGTTGGAAAATATCTACTGTATAATATATACAATAGTTTTCTATCTGCAGTATATACTACTGTATACTGCAAATATACTGGCTACTGTATAATCATATACTGTAGTTCAGCCGGCATGTTTCCGGCAGGGCTATCACCTGGCGGCACAGTCCGGCCGGCGACATGCCGGCTGGGTAGTACCAGGTGGTACTGGTCCAGTCGGCATGGCGCCGAACGTGTAAGTACCTGACTGCACCGGCCCAGCCGCTGGGTTAGTACCTGGCGGCACTAGCTGACAGAGAGAGAAAAAGCATGGAGTGAAGGGCTGCCTTATTAAAATGTATGTTTACAATAAGAAGGGTTTAAGTATATAATCTTACTGCCTTCCTCCAGAATGAGGGTTCAAATGGAAGGGGAGAATGCATCATTCAGGCTTCCATCCAGCCGCAAGATCCATTGCCAGCATTGCCAGTTTCAGGAATGTGGATGGCAGTCCAAGGGAGGACTGAAGAACCTTCAGCAGCAGAAGAGTTTCCCACCGGCAGCCGTCATAGCCGGCTCAACCTTCCCGGAGCCTTGTGTCCATAAGGGAAAGACTGAGTGACTAAACAGCTGCTTATGTAGGATCCCAGCCGGCACCGCAACCTACCCGGCAAGCGGTGAGATTGCAGGACAACGGCCACAGGATTGCGGTGGCTAAGTCATCGCTAAAGGACAGAGAGGGGAAGGGAAAAGGGTCCTGTATCAAGTGTAGAAGAAGGCGGCAGGATTGTCGCCACTTCCACACAAGAGTGAAACAATGTTTCAGTATTGGCACCATCCTAGGCTGCAGAAGAATATCTATTCTTCAGACTAGGGTCTGCCGAACCTATAAAGTGTAGAAGAAGGCGGCAGGATTGCCGCCTCTTCCACACAAGAGAGAAACAATGTTTCAGTATCGGCGACATCCTAGGCGGCAGAAGAAGAATATCTATTCTTCAGCCTAGGGTCTGCCGACACAGGACTAGTCTTCTAGACCGCAGGGAAGAAGGTGGCGGCATCTACTACCACTTCAGGTGCGGCCTAGGGAGGCTTAGCCTCCTATGCCCTGAGCTGTAAGCCGGCAGGGGAGTGATTACTCACCCTGCTGCTCTGCCGCCGGCAGAAGACTGAATACTCTGAGTTTTTGTCGAAAACCAAAGCCGGGATCTCGCCGGCAAAGGTGGGAGACAGAAAACCCTAGCCTAGTCAAGCCGGAGTGAACTACTCTATGGCAAGACCAGATAGGGTTGCCGCCTACGACGGCACTCAGAGGGAAGGAGGGATTACCCTTAAATCTCCACAGGAGACAAGTATTGAGTTATATAATTCTTGGAGATGTACTATCTCCCGTTGAATTGATAAAACGATACACGAGGGTAAACAGGGATAATGTCTGAAAGTATACTACAGCGCATAGGCTAGGTAGCCCCGCGCGAGACGAGATCTCAGTTACCTAAATCGCTGAAACTCTAACGTATACAACCGACAAAAGGAAGAGGAAATTATGCATAAAATATATATCTTTACTAGTATAATTGTGCCTAAATAGCTTTCATAATTTATTAATGCTATTACAACCGGGAAAGTCGTTCTGCTAATTAAATACCACATGCATAACGAACGACAGCGCCTCCGGTGACAGGCCTAGCTCCTTAACACAATTAATTACTCTAATTTCACTGTGAAGCGGGAGCTAAAAATTATACACTGTAAAGAATCAATATTCAACTTTCCAGAGGCAAAAGAAGCTGGAGATTGCATAATAAATCCTCACAAAAGCAATCAAAATCGTTAGATCAACAGGGAACACCACCGTGCGAAATCGCTACAAAAATAGGAATGAGCGCCATCTTGGATACAGCGCCATATAGATACTAGTAATAATACGGGAGGAAGGGTAACCTTGATAACGGCTCCCTTTCTATTTTTGCCACTCTTCCCCCTTGAAACGAAAACGCTATTCGTTGTGAAGATTGCTATGTGTCGTATCAAGATATACATCCCCTGATATTATGCAATATCCTTAAGAGAAATTTTAAGGATATTCGCGCCCGGAGTTAGAATTCTGGAGACCTAAAGGTTAATTCTCTGGGAATATCACTGCAGCCAAATATCCCTTAGAAAGCTACCTATAGGAACCTTCCATCAGGACGACATGGCTTAAGCCCAAAAAAAGGGGAGGAATCCCTACATCCACGTATAAACTATTAACAGGTGATGTCCTATACACACCTGTGCAAATTCTTTAAGCCATGTTATGAACCACATCAAGTTTTTCTAAAGTGGTTTTGCATGCAGATCCATATATCTGACATCCATAATCTATTTTACTTAGGCACAATGCCTGGTATATCCTTAACAGACATGTTCTATCAGCTCCCCAGTTGAAAGCAGACACAACTTTAAGGATGTTAAGCCTAAGTTTAACATTATATACCACCTCATTAATATGTTGAGAGAAAGTTAATTCCTTATCAAATAAAACACCAGGGTACTTTATGCCATCTTCGTATGGTAAAATGGAATCATTTAAAAACAACGTAGGAAACTCTTCCATTCTTCTCAGTCTACAAAAATATATAGCTTTAGTTTTTTCTGGAGGAAATTTTAACCCTCTAGCACTGGCCCAAGATGTAGCAGCATTAATAGCAGTCTAGATTTTATGACATGCTTCAACAGCTGATGATTTACTACACACTACTGCATAGTCATCAGCAAAAGCCAGACCATGCACCCCAACAGGATCTTGTTTAAGTAGACCGTTAATAGCTACATTGGAAAGCGTTGGACTAAGAATGCTTCCCTGAGGTAATACTTCTTCTTGAGGATAAGGTGATGAAATAATCGAGCCTATTCTCACTTTTCAGTACCTATCAGAAAAAAAATCTTGAATACAATAAAACATATTACCCACAATACCCCAATCAACGAGTTGCTTAAGCATACCCCCTTGCCAGGTAGTATCGTAGGCCTTTTCTAGATCAAAAAACACTGAAATGGTCTGGTTTTGCATGGCAAAGGCATTCTGGACTTCTCAAGTGAGGAACTTCGAAGGGTCATTGGTATTTCTATTTTACCTAAAACCAAACTGTCTGTTTGATAAAAGATTCTTTGATTCTAAATACCACACTAGTCGAATATTGACCATTCTCTCATAAATCTTGCCGACACAACTAGTAAGAGCAATTGGCCTATAATTTTTTCGAAGATATGAATCCTTTAATGGGTTTATAATAGGAACTATTATCAATATTTTCCAGGACTTGGGGAAAGTTCCTGAAGTCCAAAAACTATTTAAAATATCTAAAAAAAAATTGTCTTGTACTTTTTGGTAGATAAAAAAACCATGGAGTATAAAATATCATCTTCCCCAGGAGATGTTGGGGAAGACAATGAAATTGCATTATCCAATTCTTCCATGGTAAAAGGAAGATTGTAAGACTCTAAATTTGTACTAACAGGAGGAACAACCGTAGTACTGTTTCTAATATCCCTGAATGCTGCAGAATAGTGTAGGACACTAGATATATTCGAAAAATGACTACCAAACTCTTCGGCTACTTCTCCAGGATCAGATATAAAGAGACCATAAATTTTCAATATAGGCAAGGGAGATGGACAAAATTTCCCTTGCATCTTTTGGATTCTATTCCAGACTAGTGAGAGAAGGGAATTATACTGTATTTTAATTCGCTTATGTATTTAATAAACGATTTTCTCCTTGCCTGCTTAAAAGTTTTCTTTTGATTAGCAACAGCTCTTCTGTATGTTATTTTATTGCCTAAACAAGGGTATCTAAGATATCTCTTGTAGCAAGTTCTTGCTATCATCTGCATCAAAGCACAGGCATCATTCCACCAAGGAACTACAGGACGTTGAGGTTTACCTGATGTTTGAGGTATGGAGAGCATGGCCCCACACAACAATATGCTCACTAAATACTCGTATGCTTGTATTGAACTCTGGAATTCATTTTTCTTTTGATACATTTCAGTGGATTTATTAAATAATCCCCAGTCAGCTTCCCCCACCTTCCATTTGGGTAAACATGGAGATGGTATATCTTTTATATACTTTAAGTGAATGAGCCAATGATCACTGCCATGATCATTTTGGTCTACTGTCCATTGGTAATCTAACCTCAAATATGAAGAGCAAATAGTGAGGTCTATGGCTGAATCAGAACTGTGGTAAAGATCATGTCTTGTAGGGGAACCATCGTTCATTAAAGTGATGTCATTCATGTCAAGCAGTTGTTCTACTATCAAACTCCACCAATTTCAACGTTCTCCCCATAGGGTGTGTTTGGCATTAAAGTCCCCCATCAATATGAAGGGTTGAGGAAGTTGGTTTATTAAGAACTGCAAGTCATTTAATTCTAACTGACGAGGATTACCAAGTGCATCCTGAAGTCTATTTTCTAATGTTGGATCAAGGTAAAGTGAACAAATAGTGATCCATTTGTCAGTAAATATTTCAATTGCACAAGCCTGCAACACAGAATTTAGGTGAACAACTCTGTGATTAAGAGACTTGCGAATTATTATGCCTGTGCCTCCCTGAGCACGAGCACCTATTAGGGGTGGAGACCTATAAAATGAAAAATTATAACCTAAACTGGGGATAAGATCTCCCAATCTAGTCTCTTGTATACACATTGCAAATATATTATGTTCTTTAAACAGAACCCGAACTTGCTCTCTATTTGAATTAAATCCACTGATGTTCCATTGCATGAGAGACATTACTTGGATTTCTTAAATGATTATTTTTGTTCTAATTTGGGAATCTGAGACCTAGAGAGAGATGGCTTGCCAGCCATACTTTCAATACTTATTGACCTAGATAGTGCAAACGATTTTTTAATGCTGGGCCTTCAGTTGCCCTTTCAGTTTTAAGTTCTTCTATCCTGATCCTGAGAACGTGAAGGTGAAGGGAGAGGAAGAGGCCTCTTTTGTCTAACAGATTGTGCCTCCATTTCCTCACCGTCATTGGATCGCTGAACTGTTAAGACAGGTAACGGTACAATTTGGTATGAAGAGTTCTCAATATCTGGCATTAAGAACTCATCAAGATCTTTAACCGATCCGGTCACAGATGTAGAGGCTATGAGAGCCTCACTAGAAGAGGGTTTGAGAGCCTCAATAGAAGAGGGTTTGAGAGCCTCAATAGAAGAGGGTTTGTGAGCCTCACTAGAAGAGGGTTTGAGAGCCTCACTAGAAGAGGGTTTGAGAGCCTCACTAGAAGAGGGTTTGTGAGCCCCACCGTAGGGGGGCAGAAGAAGCCCCACCAGAGGGGGTATTAGCTCCACCAGAAGGGGCAGGAGGAGCACCACCAGAGGGGGCAGGAGCAGCCCCACCAGAGGGGGCGATGGAGACCCACAAGTGGGGGGAGGAGGAGCCCCACCAGAAGGGGCCAGAGGAGTCCCACCAGAGGGCGACAGGGGATCCCCACCAAGGGGGACCAGAGGAGCCACATCAAGGGTGGCCCTAGGAGCCCGACTAGAGAAGTCAACAGAACTCTTCACTGCATCTGTATAAGATTTTTTCATTAATAGCTTCTTTGCATGTCCAACACTGATGTGTTCTTCAATAGATTTCAACAATGCCTCTTGCTCTTTCTTCCATAGAGGGCATTCTTTATCACGGGCCCGATGGTCTCCCTTGCAGTTCACACACACTACAGGCGTTGAACACTCTCCATGCTTAGGTTGGGCACGCGATCCACAGATCTTATTCCTTGTACAAATACGGGAGGAGTGCCCAAAACCGGAATAATTAAAACACTGAAGCACTCTCTGTCTATATGGACGAACTCTAACAATTTCACTGTCAAAAACAATGTCTGAATGCAAATAAGAATTCACAAACTTTAAAATAATCATTGATGAATGGGGCACTTTAAATACCTTCCAAATCACATCTGGACACATTTCCAAAATCTCGCTCTCATCCAGCTCATATATATCTTTATTAAAGATAACCCCTTTTGGATAGCTGAAGTTTTAGTGAGGTTTTATTGTTTTATTATTCCATCAGGATCAAGCCTAAGATTGAGAAGCATTATTGCTTGTCCGTCTCTTTTGGTATTTACCAGAAAACTGTTATGTCCAAAACGAGATATCTCTGGTCTGTTTACATTACCAATTTTTTGGTTTACTAACCTCTTCACCTTGAAGAGGTTGCCTCTCTCACTGTGAGTGGTAATAATTAACCACTTAGCTGGATTTGGTGATCTAGATATTTTAGTCATTTTAGGTTCTTCAGGTTCATTATGAGGTCTATAGACTTCTAGATACTTAGGTACCTATTCTGCCCTTGAAAGCTTAACATTCAGAGTAACTGAATTAAATTCCTTGTATGCTCTATGGGCTTCTGTCACTTTATCAAAGATAATCCAGTTTTCAAAGATTTTATTATCATTGCCAAGTGTATTCCTGATTTCTTTAATTAGTCCAAATTTTGACAACTCCTTGTAAATATAAAAACTCCAGTCCAAAGGCACTAGCTTAACTGACAGATTACTGTTTTTATAAGTTCCTCATATGGTTCCATAGTAACAATGGAGCTCTTAGAATTATTTATTGCCAAAATCGGAGAGAAAGCGGATTGGTCGTCAACGGGTTTTGGTGGGGTTGCCATAATGACGAGAAGACTCATTTCATCTGGTTATTCCCCCCAGCCACCACGGAGCCACACTTAAGAGGACGGGGTCATCCCTCAAATCAGGGCCGCCCTAGGGGCAATATACAGATCATCCCGCCCTCAGTACTTGAGGCGTCATGACGGCCGTCAACGTCAGACCCAGCACTGAGGGAAAGGTTTGCCATAAAACTTTCCCCTCGCTCGGGCACATCGGGTACTCAAGTTCTTTTGAGATGGCATGCCGTCCATCTCACCAGCGCCAAATCCAAAGAGGCAGCCAAACCATAGTCAAACAAGCCAAAGTCACCAACAAGTTCATGCCCAAGAGTTGGAGATGGGAGGAAAAAAAAAGAAAAAAAAATGAATAAATAAAAGAGAGAGAAAGTGCTGACTACATTAGTTGGATCAACAGCTTGGCACCAAGGACCAGTGGGAAATCTATTCCCACCTAACATAGGAGCCCAGCTGCTGATCCCTAAGCTCCCCATCCGCATCAAGGCTTCAGCATCTGGGGGGAAGTTAGTCAGGGATAACCTTCTAGATTCTGGGTTCATGTTGCCAAACAGATAGAATTTCCGATCATCCGATAAGAAAAATGGTGATGGAATCTAAATCATGGATTGGCTTACAAAATAAGTCAGATTCAATTAAATGTTCAAGGGTCAGAACAGAAGAGTGTTAAATATGCTGCACAGTTGCTATCAAGAACTTGTGGTAATGCTCTTAGTTTTCTAGGTAAAATGGGGCTTTTCAAGAATAATGAATGGGAAGCAACAGCTCATCTTTTATCATTAATGGATCAATGATTTGACAATATGAATTATTCGTCCATGAAAGGCGACCCACGTACTCGATGTGTTTTCGGTATATATTTGGAGTATCAGAAAAGTATTATGAACAAAATGATTGACATCATGTCAAGAATGCGAGTGATTAAAATTTTCAGTAACCATACGGTGGGGCTCACAAACCCTCTTCTAGTGAGGCTCTCAAACCCTCTTCTAGTGAGGCTCTCAAACCCTCTTCTAGTGAGGCTCTCAAACCCTCTTCTAGTGAGGCTCACAAACCCTCTTCTAGAAAACAAACAAAAAAAAAACATCTCCATCAATTTCAAAAAGGAATAATTTCATCTTGCTACTCTCTTCTAGGCTTGTTTGAAATGCTCAAGACGTCTTATGAAGTCGATTACATCCTAACAAGGAGGCTTAATCAAGATAGTCTGGATCATTTATTTGCTTGTATCAGGCAGATGAGTGGCCCACATGATCATCCTAACGCAGTAAATTTCAAATATGGACTAAAAAAATATTTGTTAGGAAAAGTAGCCGCCCTGATAAGTGAAAAGTGTAACAGTACTAGATGCGATGAAAACCAAGACTGCCTGTCTAATACATAAGTGTCCAAGTGTTCATCTACACAGAGGAAAACAATACATAAAGAATGAAAAATTGCCTTGGAAATTTGTCTTACCAGTCGCATTTTAAGAGATATTGAATTTAATTGAGAATCTTGGATAGAAGGTGATGAGATTCTTGAATTAACTGAAACACGCAAAGAGAATGAAATACCTGTAAGTACACTTAGTTCTGTAACAGATGTGAAGAATTTTCTTCACTCTTCTTTCAATCGTATTTTTAACTCTTCTACTAATACTATAGCTATCCCTTAAACGTTCTCTCCTACATCGTTTTCTTTAACAAACCATCGGGAGGACTATTCTAAACTAAAACTTGTTGACAGCGGTGCAGCCATGCTCGTGACGTCACAGCGTAGATACGCACACAACAAAGGGCCTTAGTAGTAACCCCGGCGTATATTGGTTCTTTCCTTAAACTACATGGGTTGAGATTAAATTCTTAAACTGAATTTTTATATAAATCTCAATACTGCTGAATTAATGCATCTTTTATTTCTCAATACCAATTAAGGTTTGTTAATTTTAAGATGTATGCCCATCGCACCAGTCCATTGCTAATTAATCATTCAAACTATTAATTTTTAGAAAGCCAGAATAGGTAGGATTATTGTATATATAAACTCCCTTAGAGCAGCAAGATTTCTCTAAAGTATTTAGTACAAAATCCTGCCTCCTCTGCACTCCTTGCAACAATACATTGCCCTGTCCTGAAGTCCCGATATGGCACCCCCAATGAAGTACCGTGCGCAACAAGCTCCTCACCTGTCTGGAAAGGTGAAGACAGATAATCTCCCTCGACCTTAGTGTCGCCCCATTCGATCAGAAGTCGCCATGACCGACGGACCTGCCTGTCAGTGAGCCTGTGCTCCTCTGGCTCACCCCCTCTCCCAAAACGTGACTCACCAAGGAGTTCTGTGGCTGCCGGCTGGAGACAGTGAAGGAGTGGAACCTGGGAACCATATTACCACAAACAAGGATTCTTGGGGTAGGCAAATAAAGAGTGCAAAGTGCAACCAGGTCAACAGCTATCACGGGCATAGGACTGTCTTTAAAGGAGTGCAGGTACTACATCAATGGCCATAGTTATTCCCCCATTTTTTTTAGCTTAGACTAATTTTAACTTCATAGGGAACCTGGCTATTTACAAAATTTGGACTGTGTGCGGTGGGATTGTGTGTAAATATTTTTCCGTTATTATTTCTTGCTTGGAGACTAGCACAGTCTCTGGGTCACATGGGCCACGTGTCCGACCCCATTTTGATTATTTATTATTTGCAGACCACGTGTCTAACTAATCATTTTTATTATTTTAAATTGCTTTCCATTTGAATTTCTTTTATGATATTTTTGTGTTGTTAAGATGTCCGTTTTGTTTTAATGTAAATTTGTAAAATAAATCAATATTAGGTTAATTAAAATTCTTTCGTATTTTTGCTCCCTCATTTATTTCAATGTGCTGATTATGAATTGATCACGGGACAGAATACCCAATATTTGAAGAGTGAACCTAAGTAAGTCTATAGGTGGTAACAGCGAGGAACTTGGTATTAATATATTTGCTTCGAAGGTAAAGATCTTTATCTTTAAACTTTTAAACTACTTTACATCACTGCTCCCATTTTTTTATTTTGTCTAATTACATTAAAGTAAAATACCTGTCCAGCATCTCGCTAGGGTAGCTGGGACAGAGTCGGAACAGAGCCTAAGAGTGAGATGACTATAGACCTGACAAAGCTAGAGTAGGCCATAAATTACCTTAATTTCAAGTGTGGAGTTCTCCGGCCTCTGGACAGTAAAATTTCCCCCTTTTGTATTTAAGAGTGATGGTTAGAGAACTGTGGTAGTAAAGTCATTAACAGGGTGTTTGTGCTAGAGAGTAAGTGCTCATTATCCTCCCCCGTTGATCTTTGAGTAACGACCATTAGGGAGGCTTTTCCGGACTAAGTTCCCACTCAGAACATAAAAATTCTCCACAACAGAGGAGGAATCTTTGAGGTATATAGGTGGTCATATAGTCAATAAAATTTCATTGAAATATCCTGAATTAGGAAAACGAAGGCCAGCTACTGTTGCAGAAGATAAATGTTGGTAGATGTAATGAACAGGGGTGGTCTGCATGTGCCCTCAGATTCTTTCTTTTCCCAATTAAGAAAGATGAGAGAAATCTTTTTAGCTGTCCATGGTGAAAAATTCAGAATGGGAAATAACTGTATAAGAACTCTAGCTGATGAGATGAAACTTGCTGTAATGGCCTTATCGGTTGGTGTTATTTATTTCTTTGCAAAACATATGTATTCTACAGAAATAGACCGTTAAAACAGAAAAAATGATTTCAATAAAAAAAAAATAGAGATTGCAGAAGTATGAATAGGAAATTCATGAAAATTGTTGAACGATTTTGTGAATAAATCATTAAATTATTCATGAGCCTAAAAATGATATTTTCATTATAAAAGAAATTTTTGAACATATTTACCCGGTGGATATATATATAGCTTTAGTCTCTGACGACCCGGCAGAAATGCAAAACTCGCAGCAATCGCAGATTGAGTAGCCAGGTGTACCACCAGAGTGCCCTCACACGAAGGTACTTAGAACCATTCCATGATACCTCCGATTTTCCATGCCCATAGGTCTCTAGAGGGGAGGAGGGTGGGAGTTGAATTATATATATACACCAGATAAGTATGTTCAAAAATTTATTTTATAATGAAAATATAATTTTTAAACATCTGACTTACCCGGTGGATATAGCTGATTGACACCCTTGGTGGAGGGTCAGAGACAGCCAACATTGTTGGAATTTTACTTAAGAGTTAATAAACAAGCTTAAGGGTTCGTACCTGATAAGGAAGCTGACTTCAATGAATATTTTCATTATGTCCGCTTTCCTTATGAGATCCAGCAATCATCCACCCAGGGGGCTGAAGACCTCTAAGAGCTGTCAAACCGTTGTAAAAACCATTTATGTGACAGGACCTCCTCCAATACCCTTGTTCCAGGCACTCTCAAGGAACAAATTGACCACCTGACTAAAATCAATGATTGCGGGAGATTGTCGCAATCTCCATGAACAACCATAAAAATACAAAAGTTCCAAGAGAAGAAAAGGGTATTAGGATTATGGGAACGTAGTGGTGGATCCTTCCCCCACTACTGCACTCGCTGCTACGAATGGTCCCAGAGTGAAGCAGTCCTCATAAAGAGTCTGGACACGTTTCAAATAATGTGAAGCGAACACAGATTTACTCCTCCAAAAGGATGTGTCCTCAATGCTTTGCAACGATCTATTCTGCTTGAAGGCCACCGAAGTTGTTACAGCTCTAACTTCATGCGTTTTGGTTTGTTAAAAACTTGAGGTCTGCCTCACTGCAATGTGTATGAGCCTCTCTTATTAAGAGCCTGATGAAGAATGAAAGTGCATTCTTCGACATCTGTAACAAGGACTTCTAGACCGAACACCAAAGAGCTTCCGACTTGCCTCGCAACTCTTCCATACAGTCCAGATAGAACTTCAGGGCTCTTACTGGGCACAGGACTCTTTCCAACTCCTTGCCAATCACATCCGAAAGATTCGGAATCTCAAAAGCGCGTTCGTTCTTGGCGAGAAAGCCTAACTGCAATGAGCAGATAGCTTTGTTATCTCAACAAAACCAACATTTTAGCTAAAAGCATGAATCCCACTGTCTTTTTGAGCTGTCGCCAGACTGACCAAAAATAGAGTCTTCATCGTGAGGTCCTTAAATGAAGCTGAATGCAAGGGCTCAAACCTGTCACTCATAATGAACTTCAGGACAATATTCAGATTCCAAGCTGGTGAATCCTGGAGCTGCTGCTTTGATGTTTCAAACGATTTGAGAAGTTTCTGTAGGTCTTCAACATTAGAAAGGTCGAAGTTTTTGAGCCATGAATACGGTTGCTAACATACTCTTGTATCGTTTGATGGTAGAGGATGACAAAATTGCATTTCCTTCGAAGATATAACAGGAAGTCAGCAATCTGAGTTATAGAAGAACTGGACGAGGAAAGAGAGTTGACTCTGCACCACTCTCTAAAAACCTCGTACTTGGATTGGTAAACCTTGATGGTAGAAGTCCTCCTTGCTCTTGCAATAGCTCTAGCTGCTTCCTTCGAAAAACCGTCTAGTTATTATGAGTTTTTCGATAATCTGAAGACAGTTAGATGAAGAGCTTGAAGATTTTGATGGTACATTTCCAAGTGGGGTTATTTGACTAGATCTACTCTTAATGAAAGACTTCTTGGAGTGTCTACCATCCATTCCAGTACCTCTGTGAACCACTCTCTGAGGGCCAAAAGAGGGCCACTAGAGTCAATCCGTCCTTTCGTATGACAAAAACTTTTGCATCACTTTGTAATGAATTTGAACGGTGGAAATGCGTACATGTCCATGTCACGAGATGTTTGACGCTCGACGTCGCGTTCTGCTTGATGCTTGACATCGCGTCCCGTTAGATGCTCGACGTCACGTCTTGCTGGACGCTCGATGTCACGTCCTGCAGGACGCTCGACGTCCCGTTAGCTGGACGCTCGACGTCCCGTTAGCTGGATGCTCGACGTCACGGTCTGCTGGACGATCGACGTCACATTAGGTGGACGTTCGACGTCACGTATGTCTGCTTGACTCCTTGGGTTTAAGTGGCTAAAACACGACATTCAACGGGGGAGTTGTAAAGACATTTGTCAACAAGAACCTCTCGACTAGTAGCCTTACGACGCTTGGCGTCCAGGTGTGAAGTTACCTGACGCTCAGGGTCCAGGCCTGCTACTCTCTTGTTGTTTGTCGGTTACAAACCTGCATGAGCAAAGTGTGTGTTTCTGTTGCATATCTTGCAGCATATTAAAATTAGGGTCAACCTGTTGTGGTACAGGAGACGTTACATCTACCACAAGCTCTCTTTCTACACCGTTTAAAGAACACGCAGAGCGTCCAGAGGACGATAACCAGTCTGAAGGTGGAGGAGGAGCATGAAACGAGGTCATGTCAGTCTCAGACAGCTGCCCAGCAACTGGGTGAGTTGGACGTTTCTTGACAGTGGCCGACATCCTAAAAGGACGTTCGGTAGGAGAGCTTTCTTCGGTAGAATGAAAAAACGCTCAGGATTGCTCCAAAGACAACAACCAGAAGCTTGTGGTGTCATGATAGGACGCTGATTGACCCTGTCCACCTTCCTCTTCAGAGGTCTGGAAGCTTGACGCCAGCCTCGTCTGGGCGCTGCGTCATCTGAAGATGACGAAAAAACTTTTACCTCACCTTTCCTATGATGAAGGTGAGCGTCCTGGGAAGCGTCAAAAGGTATGCTCGAGAAGGCGTCTGCTCGGGAGCTAACGCCTCTTGTTTCCTTTTGTCGTTCGACATTCCTTCTCCCAGGGTTTAGGGAGCTTGGAAGAGGTCTATGGTTAGAAGAACGACAGGTCCTAGCAGACGCACCACCTATTTGAGGGGTGGTGCATAGGCTGAAACAGAGCCCAAAACAGGACAACTTCCTCCTATACACGAACCTTCAGGAATTG
>NC_090737.1:67017909-67020409 GCF_036898095.1 Palaemon carinicauda
TAGTTAATTTTCTTGAAAATTTAAGCATTGTATATTAAAATAATTTTTAAATCTTCGATACAATATCACGTTTGAATAAAGTAAAACATACTGTATATCTGATTTGTTAAACTTAGCCCCAAGTGCATATGTGTAGGCATACATTTAATTACAGTTTGTAGGCCCCTGTAGAATGGATATACTAGGAGTATATAAAACACAATTGTAATTCTTTTTATTGAAATCGAAATGCATGATGCACTCATGTAAATTCTTTAGTAATATAAAGTAATAAATGTACAAATATGGAAAAAAAGGAACAAAATAACTCACTAAATTGTATCTCACAAAGAAAATCCAAAGGGGGCTGGAACTAGAAATAAAGTAGCATACAAGCCAACCAAAAATTAATAAATTATACATAAATAAAAAAAATAAGTAAATAATATGGATATAAAAATTGTAAACCAAAAGTAACCAAAATTGCATCATGAATTACATGCAAAGAAACTAATATATTAATAAATATGAGAAAACATAATACTAAAAAAAAGTTTTTTTCAAGAAATACATAGTGCAAACATAAGACAAAGCAAGTATGCAAACATAGAGAGCAGACAGTAAACACATATTCAATGTACATGAAAATACAAATACAAACAAATACTGTAAAATGTAATCTTTATTTAAGAAATGAAAAAAAAAATCAGAAGACAAGTAACACTTTAACAAATTAACATGTTGAAGCAGTATACTCCTGTGATTCTACTCAACTGGACAAACATTCTGAAATATTCATGCACTTAAAGGTTGAATCAGTTAGATATAATACATAACACTAAACACGTTCCTAACGTGAAATATGTCATCTCCTGAGAAATATATTATTTTAGTGGCTTTATAGCAAAAAAGAAAATAAAATGGCATGGACTATTCTATAACATGACACTAATCAAATTATATCAGATATGTGAAATATTTGTTAGTTTTCTATCTATATGGGGATCTGAGTATGTTTTATCATCCCGACTGTTCTGTTGAGAAGTTTATTGTAAAAATATATACGCATTTTTTAAAATATATCTATCACTTTATCAACAGCACCATCACAAACGTTGAGGTTATCTACAATAATTTGCTTAATAACTTGAGTTAAATTATGTTTTACATTTTGTTTCATTATTAAATCTACAATATCACTTTGAAATGTTGATACATAATTATTGATGATGTTAATTATAATATTACTTGGATACCACAGCCAACTTCTTTTTTCCATAACTTTATTTCCCAGAAACAAGGTCAAATTATTAGAATCAAACTCTTTTCCATCTTCACAGATAAGTACTGATTTCCATGTGAAGGTTGAGAAGTTTATGGCATATATATCCTGCTATATAAGTTACTGCATTTTTCTCTATAAAATTGTGCCTATCATCGGATATATTGTCTTAGGTGTGTCAATACTATTTTCAAGAGCAAAGGGATCAAAATTACAAATGGAATCTTGAATAGATTCTGTCACTACTGGTTCTATCTCAACATTATCATCGTTATTTGGGTTGAAGTTTGAAACAAAATCCTGAATTGTTTTAAGGGATTCATCATCTTCAGGTCCGTCAATTAACAAATCTACTGGTGAATTATCAACTGAACCTTCTAAAAGATTTTCAAAAAATTCTGGGACCTATTCCCTATCTATCACAGGGCAATCTAACTTACCAATATCATTTTCTTTTAAATCATTTCCAATAAGTTTAGTTTCTAAGTCACAAATCTCCAAATATTGCAGTATTGAGGTGTTATCATCAATGCAGTTACCTTTAACATCTTTTTTTTTTTTCATGAGATTGTTACATAGACCATTTTTTATTAAGGTTTTAATCTTATATGAACTTGGAGTGTCATTATTTCTACCCAAACTTCTTGATTTATCCTGTTAGTTGAAAGGAATTAAAAACCCCCATCCTTCATATGGTTCCATAACATTTTAAGGCTACAGATATTTAAAAGACAAACATCTATACATGGAATGTTACTTTTAGTTCCAACAAAAGTTAAGCTTAGCAGCATATCAGCCTTTTCAGATAGAAAACTAAATTATTATTACTATAACTAATTGCGAATTTCCTCTTTAAAATTAAATACAAAGCTGCTGTTAAATACATCAAACAATTCATCAATATCTTTTACAAATAATGCTGTATTTTCCGTTCTTGCGATAATGCCCCTAATGGTGCACATGTAAATAAACCAGCTGCTACGCCACGGCTAAACAACTGTGAAGCTAGATTCACTCACATTTTATCAAAACCGGCGTTGAAGACATGTCATGTGATACTGTAAGTTTTGGGGATAACGGTAACCACATCTGAGAATCTGCTTCAAAAAATTTCTCTATACATTTCCATGACACTTCTCGCCCACCAACTTGCATGTCTTATTTCATAAAATTGTCTGATCCTTTTTAAAAGGTTTGGTGTATCTTAAAGATATACACATTTTCACCTCCATGTGAGAA
>NC_090737.1:67030409-67115409 GCF_036898095.1 Palaemon carinicauda
TCGCTGACGCGCTGGAGATCGCTGACGCGCAGGAGATCGCTGACGTGCTGCGTAGACTGCTGCGTAGGAACAGGTGACGCGACGCGCAAAGGCAAACGCTCGCGAACGGGCTCAGGAAGAGAAGGCGCGTGGGCGCGCAAGAACTCTGGATGTGCGCGCAGGAGACCGTGTGCGCTGCTGCACAGGTGAAGGATGGCGAGCAGGAACGCGTCGGCGAGGAGGAGTTAAATCCTTGCCCGCGTCCAGATCCGGAGATCTAGGGTGCGTGGGCGAGCGTGGGCGCGCAGGGCGCGTGTCAGGAACTGGATGCGCAGGTGCGCGCTGACGAGCAGGAGATCTTGTGCACTCAGGTGACCGTTGGCGCGCTGGGCGCGCAACAGGAACAGGAGGTTGTAGGTTGTCCACAGGAGAGCGCTGGCGAGCAGGAGGGCGTTGACCATCAGGAGAACGCTGGCGATCAGGAGAGCGCTGGCGAGCAGGTGAGCGCTGACAAACAGGAGCGCGCTGGCGAGGTGAGTCAGGAGACTGCAAAAATGGAGAGCGCTTACACGCTACTGCGCATTAGGATGGCACACAGGGGAACCCTGACGCTCAAGGGAAGCTCCCACACCTTGAGAGACATCCCTTTGCCCCGAAGGGACCGATGCCCGTCGGCTGACAGGTTCAGGAGTCTGCTGGCCATCTGCGCAGGAGGTGGAAGGTCTGGCAGGCGTAGGAGATTGCGAACGATCACCGGAGAGGTCTAAGGACGTGGCTGCTACAGTCTGCTCCCGGCGAGGAGGATCCTCATCAGAGGACAGAGGGGGAGACGACTCGAAGAGGCGCCTCTTGACTCCCTTATAGGGAGACGGAAGGCCCCTGTGACGAAGAGGACGACGAGCCTTACAGCGAAGGCGGCCACAAGGGAGGTCATCAGGGTCGTCGGTCCTCCGAAGAGGAGTCTCAGTCAGAGCGCTCCCCCGAGGGGGAGACGTAGCCACAGGAGAGACCGTGGGACCCACCTTCCCCTTCGAAGGATGTTCGGAAGGGGGAGGAGAGCCTTCAGCAACGTCCGCAACATCAGGAGCGGCAGAGGTTTGACCAGACCCGTCGGAAGCCTCTGCCACTACGACGTCGATAATAGACAAAGGGTCTACCTCTGCTATCACCGGCTACTGTTTGACAGCGGCCCCCAACTGGATAAGGTCAAACAGGGCTTCCTTGGAGGGCAGGCCCTTAAGCCTCAAGGAAGCCCAAAGCTGAAAAAGATCATCGTTAGACACAAGAGTTATCAACGTTATCAAAATCCTCCCCCGGGGGAGGAGGGGGAGCCGCCCCGCTATGGGAGGCGTCGCCTTCTCCCGCACCCCGAGATCGGGAAACAGAACAAGGGTCTGCGCTACCACTCGGAGGCCTCTCACGAGAGGCCAGCCGAGTGGGAGCTTCGGAGGAGGTTTGGGCGGCGGAAGAAGTGTCCCGGGAACCTTCCTCCTTCAAGGCAACCCCTGAAGGAGAACGGTCTCTCTTGGACTTCTTCTTACGCCAGCGGGCAAACCTCTCCCACTGGGAGGGAGACCACTCCCTACACTCACTGCATGTTACTTCCCTGTCACACCGTTGGCCTCGACACTGCGGGCAAAGGGTGTGAGGATCGGTATCCACCGCCGACATGAAGGTACCGCAGGGGCGGCCGGGGATTCCAGGGCACTTGCGCATGATGATAACTAAAGGGCGAGGCCAACTTCCAAGCACACAGCTGAGGAAAACCAAAGAAAAAGATTAAGGCTGTCAACAACGAGGACGATAGACAGACACGTCTGTACATCGTCCGAGCCAAAAGTGAAGTGAGACAACTCACCGGTGTGTGGGGGGGAGGTGTAGCAAGCTACCCCTTCCCCTACCCCCGCTAACTAGCGCGGGGGTAGTTAACCCTCGTTAAAATCTATTGGCTCGTCAATTTCAGCTACGCCGAAAGTAAACCGAATGTAAATAGCGTGGTTTGTATTTCGGTTACGGAACAAAAGACTCTTCAAATTCGAGAACTGATAACCGAGAAATATTTGGATATGCTAGCATCATCTGAAATATGGTTAAATAACTTGGACAAGGCAAATATCACTAAAATGACGGCCCCCACACATGCCTTCTTTCACATACCGAGAGAAGGTAAGTCTGGTAGGGGTGTCGGACTCTTTATTCATAAAAGTTACTCAAATCTCAAAACGTTAAAAAGAATTAGTGTAACAAGCTTTGAATATGTAGAAATAAAATTTACCCCAAAAAACAAAAGAATATCCTTTGTAACAAGAGGGATTCGGTGCTCTCATTGAGATGATTATCATGGGAAAAAACTAAATAGTTATCTGTGGAGACTTCAATTTTTGGATCGATGACGCATCAAATCCTGACGCTTTGACATTTAGTGAGTTACTAGAATCATATTGACTAGTGAATAATGTTGACTGTACAATTACTTTGACTGGGCATACGTTAAGATTTAGTTTTTAGTGATGACATGAATAATATTGTATCTGATATAAAAGTCAAAAGAGAAATGTACTATCTCCCCAGAACACAAACTTATTACGTTTAGTCTACCTCTACAGAAACATGCATTAGTAAAGAAAATAAACTTTGGACATGAATCAAATTTTTCTCCTACCATATTTATTGAAGAAATTACAAAGAAAATAAATAATGCTATCAACATTCCCTGTGATCATGATGAGCAACGTCTGTTAGGAATGTGCTAACTGTCTTATGACCACTTATAATAAAGTAAGTAAAAGTGAATATGATAATATGTGCCCACCGATGAAAAAGAATATAACCGTAAAAGACCAACCTCCTTGGTTTGATGGAGAGACTTTGGTGAAAAAGAGGGAAAAAAAGATGTAAAGAAAGTGGAATAGGTTAAAAACTGAAAGTACTTGGGTAGAATACAAAACTGCTGCGTGTAAATATAACTACCTACTAAGAAGGAAAAAAAATGACAAATTCAGAGATAATTTGTATTTTTCCTAACCATACAAACCTTAGCTATTTACATTGGTTTTACCTTTTGGCGTAGCTGAAATGGCGAGCCATTAGAATTTAACGAGGGTGTATTACCCCCGCGCTAGTTAGCAGGGGGGTAGGGGAGTGGTAGCTAGCTACCCCTCCCCCCCTCACACACCGGTGAACTGCTTCACTTCACTTAAAGGTAGGACTTGCCTTGGGGGACAGGGCTGGCGGGGCAAATATGTGTAAATAGCTAAGGTTTGTATGGTTAGGAAAATTACAAATTATCTCCGAATTTGTCATTTGTTCCGTAACCGAAATACAAACCACGCTACTTACATTGGGTGACTTACCCCTTGAAGGGTGGAAAGTCCCCAGCCATACTGGCTTTGGCTTTACCCAGGGACTCAGAATCCGAGTGAGTCGCACTCGAGAAAAGGAGTCCCTACACCTCACAAGTTCATTGCTCAGCAAGGAAACGAGTGGCCTACATAAGCTTGTGTGTGAAGGAAGAAGTGTGACCCATCCTAGGCAGTTGACCTGGAGTTCCAAAAGGAACTCTGGGTTAGGACGTTCCCAATACCACCTCTCCAGGGTATGGGGGACGCGACAGTATTGACTCAATACTCGGAACACAAGGAAGCATGGTTTACCTGCAGAGGTTTGAGGTCAGCTATGCAGAGACCAGGATGCTGCTTACCCAGTAGAGGGGACAATGAAGAAAGTAGTAAGGGCCAGACATACTTCTTTCGTTCATCCAGACTAAAACCTGATAACAATGCCCTCAACCTTCTGCTACCTGTCCAAAAAGGAGCCTGAGGTCAGACCAGCTTTTGTGTAGCTACCACAGAGCGATAGAAACGTATCGATACTCCTGTGGGTCACGTCCTGCAGGAAGCGGGCTGCGAAGGTCATTAGACGCTTCCAGACTCCAGCTTGTAGCACCCGCGTCACAGAGTAGTTCTACTCGAAGGCGAGGGACGTTGCAATGTATCCGACATCATGCTGTAGGGCGACGTGACGAGGGAGGGTCTGGATTCAGGTCGAGATGAATGTCCTTGAGTCCGAGCTGAAGAGGTATACTGGTGACTCTCCCCTGTGTCCTTCCTGTGCTCCCAACCCGGCTGCACGTGAGGACAAACTGCAGCTGTTCTCAAAGATAACCCCTCGACTCCTTTACTGGCAAGAAGGAGAAGGTTTGGGTCATCTGATACAGAATGGTGACTCGAAATCTTGAAGGAGTTGGACCGAAGGGCCGGGACCCCAAAATTCTGAGTCTAGCAAACAACTCAGGAGCGAACCTGAATGTTGCCTTCCCCTATTCTCTAGAAAGGGCGGATTCGTACGAGACCAAGAAGATTGCTTACACACTGGCCGAGGCCAGAGTGAGCAGGAGCACCGTCCCCCAAGACGGAATACGATCAGAGGCCCGACGTAATGGTTCTTGAGAAGATCTCTTAAGGGACTAAAGAGTCCGAACCATGCTCCATGGAGGAGGTCTCACTCCGACTGGGGGCAGGGACGTTCGCAGCTTCGCATGACCGGAGAAAGGTCCAGCGGGAAGGAAAAAGTCTATTCCTTTCAGCCTGAAAGCCAGGGAAAGGCTGAGCGACAGGCTTCACTGCTGAGAGCGGCAAGGAGTTTCCTCCCGCCGAAAAGCAATAACTCCATTATTGCTGGAGAAGAGGCCTCAAGGGAAGAGGTATCTCTCCCACGACACCAACCACAAAAGACACTCCACTTCGCCTGGTAGACCCCTGCGGATGACTATCGCAGGTGACGCGACCTCCGCTCCGCAACTGTAGCGGGTTGTCTCTTCTTGAGGAGGCGGCGTAGTGTCTCCAGGCGTGAGGCCGAAGCAATGCAACGGCTCGTGAAAGATGTAGTGTGGTTGTTTGAGTAGCCTGTGCCGTGGGAGAAGCTCTCCCGGGAGTTCCGTCAGGGGAAGCAGAGGGTCCGGAAACCGTTCCGCGTATAGTCACAGTGGAGCTCTCAGGGCCATCGAAAGGTTAACAGACAACCTGGTCTTGTTGAGACCCATTCTCAACAGACAACAATGGTGGGAAGACGCAGGCGTCGATGTTGTCCCACCATCACCGGAAAGCATCTTGACAAAGATTCTTGGGGTCTGAGACTGGGGGGAAGAACAGCGGAAGCTTGAAGTTCCAGGCTGTCGCGATCAGGTCCCCCAGGCCAAGACTTGCTGGTTACTAAAGGCCAAAGACCCCCAGGTACTTTCTATCTGCGAGGCTCTGCTCAGATAGTCGGAGAGAACATTCCTCTGCCCGGAATGAGCGAGCCGATAGTGGTATTGAGAGGACCTCGGATCATCTCAGTATCTCTACTGCAAGATGCGAACGTATGAAAATGCGTCCCTTGGTGGTTGGGATGCACCAGTACCATGAAGTCGTCGCGCACGGAGCGATTCGGCAGGAACTGTAGGATCTGTAGAGGAGCCAGATTACGGCCCCTAAGCCTGCCTGAATGATGGAGAGGTATCCTTCAGGTCCTGACCATAGGCCTGAACCGGAACATGCCCCCCCCCCCCCCCTTTTTCTTTGACGAGTCCGAGAACAGCATCAAAATGTGGGGAAAGGACGAGAATATCCACTCTCATCAAGAGGTTCCATAAGTCAACACCCATTGCAGGTCTAAACATTCCGCTGGTCCCATAGGGGCCAGAAAGTCCGGTTAATCGTTGCTTTGACACCATCGGAATTTGGGACGCCTCACAGGGAACTTATCCTGAGGTGACCGTTCGGGACTTTAGACGGGTCAATGAGGAAAAGAGACCCAGGAAATGTTCCAAGGTAGGGCTGAAAGCTCTGCTTGACTGAGAACAGGTACTGCGACTCTCCTCAGCCTTGCCACAGTCAACTGAAGGGAAGGCTCGGAGAAGGGGGCAACAGCATCTGGCGTCCCCAGGCGGTCACCCATCCAAGTACTGACCAGACCCAACATTGCTTAACTTCGCTGATCGGACGAGAAGCGGTGTTTTCAACGTGGTAAGGCCGTTGACTCAATATCATGGCTAGATACTCGAGATGTTAAGGCAGAAGTAGAGAAGGCTCCTAGCAAATTACCATGATCCCTCACTCATGGTAAGGACCCGGAAGCTTGTCCCGGCATTGAAGAAGGTCGAATCCGAGCCTACTGGAATTGACCAGACCTCCAAAAGGCGAAGGAGGCGGAAGCCTGCTCCTGAGCGGCCATGAGGAAAGCAGGAAGAGTTCTCTGGGGAAAAACCTGCGATGCCGCGGCGGGATCGCCACACCGCATCTTAAGCAGGAACACCTGTAGTCTAGGCTGAATTCCAAGAGCTTCCTGGAAGATGGATGGAATGGAAACTGGAAGTACCCGTCCTTCCGATCCAGGGCCTAAGGAGTCCTGCCGCCTCGTTACCAGTCTGATAGATTCTGCTGTTCCACGCTGGACGAAGTTTGTTCGACAAACTTGATCAGCTGAGAGGTCGACGACGGAACTCCCGTCTCAGATGCTTTCCTACGAGAAAGGATCGACTGAAGAAGCCGGGGGGTGAAGCCGTCGACGACCCTATGGAGGACCTTCTCCTAAGGCGTGGATCATTCTGCCCAAATGGGCAAAACTCTTGCTGACTCCATGGCATAGAGGTTCAGTGACACTGAATTCGCTGACAGAGACGGAGAGATGGTAAGAGCGAGGCGCGATATCCTTGGCTGATCACGGAGATCGTGCAGGAATCGGCATCGGGAAGCTGTTATCCGGATGAGTAACCTTAGGCATCCTCCCAGCGTGAGACCTGCAAGGGGGGGTTGCCAATCCTAGAGTTTGTGAACTCTGCCGCTCCCTCTAGGATTATGCCCCCCCGGGAGAGCATCCCGTGCTACCTGTCCCTGACAGGAGGGGACTGCTATTGGACACCCTGTCCTAGCTGCTGTAGCCGGTCCGATAACTTAGGCCGACGAGGCTGAAAGAAGAGGCGCTGGAGACCTGCAGGGTCTGGAAGAAAGCGCCTTGGAGGAGTGAAAACGGAATTCGACTTCCTCCGCACAACCGCTGTCCATGTCTCTGTCCTTGGGCACAAACAAGCTCTTCCCAAGGATGGAAGAGTGTCTGAGCTTGTCGACATCCACTGATGAGACACCCGAGAGGAAGCCCTCGGTCACTGCATCTAGATGGTCCAACATCGAGTTTGCCCGCAAGTTCGAAACTTGGCGACAAAACGCCAAGGTGCTTGAGCCCGAGAGGAGGAAAGTACCCATGATCTCCCTGGAGCTTCCTTGTACAAAAGCTCGGGTTGCAACCGAGGAGGGAAAGGACCTGGTAAGCCCCTTCCACGAGATGGAGAAGAGGAAGGGCTAAACCAGTCACCCCTTGCCCGACGGAGAAATCTCAAACGAAAAGCTCCCTGGCAAGACCCTTCCAGGGAATGACGAGGAAGGGCTAACCCAGTTTCTGGAAAGAAGAATGTTGCTCAGACCTCCCTGAAGATTCTTCCTGCTCTTGCATGTGCCATGCTCTGCGTTTACGGGGTGAAGACCGTGTTCTGGAAATACGCTCCAGAAGACTCGCCAGGCTGGCCATGTTGCGAAACACCGACGGGAATCGCGGTCGCAATCGCCCTGGCGCTCACGCGATGGTAAATCAATGGTTTGCGCGAGGCCGAACGTGGAAGCGCCCATGCGCGTGCACGCAGGAGCGCAGACGAAAGTGCACGAGGGAGCGCAGAAGGAGGGCGAGCGTGGTAGGAAGGGCGAGAGCTGGTAGTCGGAATCCGAAAGTTCACAGGCGAGCGATGACCCGTAGGCTAGGTGAGCAATGGATACTGCAGGAATCGAGCCGGCGTTCGCGCGACGGAACACCGTCGGCTCGCGCGACGGAACACCGTCGGCTCGCGCGACGGAACACCGTCGGCTCGCGCGACGGAACACCGTTGGTCCGCGCGATGGAATACCGTTGGTTCGCGCGCGGGCGAACATTGGAGCGCATGTGCGCGGGCACGTGGGCGTGTGGTCGCGCAGGCTCATGGGCGCGCGGGTCAGCGCAGGCGGTCGGGAGACCGATGGCGCGTCTTGGTGAGCGATGGCCCGTAGACGAGTGAAGGTGCGTTGGCAAGCGATGGCGCGTCAGCAAGCGATGGCGCGTTGGCAAGCGATGGCGCGTTGGTGAGCGGTGGTGCGTTAACAAAACGCTAGCGCGCAGGCGAAGAATCGCGCGGGCACGTAAGCGATCGCTGACGCGTAAGAGACTAGGGATGGTTAGCGCGCATCGCGCTAAACAGAAGGCGCGCAGGTGCATCAGGAAGGTGAGCGCTGAAGCGAAATGTTAATCAGGCGATCCTGGACGGTCAGGAAAAACCGTTGGCGCCAATTGGTGCGTGGCAGGAAAGGGCGCGCAGGGGTGCGCTGGCGATTGAAGAGAGCTGGCGCACAGGACAGAAGTAATGGTGAGCGCTGGCGAGCAGGAGGAAGATCTACGGCAAGACTCAGCTACCGGAGATCGTCCACAGCAGGCGAGCGCTAGATCGCTACTGATGGTGTCCAGGGGACCTGAAACACGTGGAAGATCGATGGCGATCGTTGACGCGCAGGAGATCACTGACGAGCAGGGGAACGTTGATGCGTCAGTGGTCGCTGGCGAGCTGGAGATCGCTGGCGAGCAGAAGGGCGACGCGTGGAATCCTGAGTGCGAATCAGGAACTGGAAGCGCAGGTGCGCTCTGACGGGCAGGAGATCTAGAGCGCTCAGGAGACCGATGGCGCGCAGGGCGCACAACAGGAACAACAGCAGTGGGCGATGATCATCAGGAGAGCGCCGATGAACAGGAGAGCACTGGCGAACAGGAGAGCGCTGGCGAACAGGAGCGCGCTAGCGATCAGGAGAACGCTGACGAGCAGGAGAGCGCCTGTGCGCTAACACTGCTGAAGGGCGCGCAGGGGAACCCTGACACGCAAGGGAAGCACCCCCGTGGGAGGCAACCCTTTGCCCCGAAGGGACCGTTGTCCGTCGGAAGACGAGGTCAGACTGCTGTCCATCTGCACCAGGGGCGGAAGGTCAAGAAGGCGTTGGAGATTGATCCCCGGAGAGATCTAAAGAGGAAGGAGCTGCAGGCTGGATACGGAGATTCAAAAAGGCGCCTCTTAGCACCCTTATAGGGAGATGGGAGGCCCTTACGACGTAGCGGACGGTGAGCCTTACAGCGAAGGCGGCAAACAGCAACAACAGCAGAAGAGTCCTCCGAAGAGGAGTCTCTATGAGTGTACTCTCTCGCGAACGAAAGAGAAACACTTCATAGAAGAGACGGGTCAGCCAGTGACCTAAAAAGAGCAATCCTCAGAAGAGGGGCTCCTGCAGTTGCCCAGCCCCTTGAGCGTAACTGCAGGTGCGACCGCTCAGCACCAAGAGCATAGTCGCACGAAAAAAAGGCAAGAGAAGAACCCCCCAAAGGGGAAAAACTCAAGCCTGGACAGGAAAACTTCCCTCGGAAGGAAAGTTACCCAGCCAAGGAGGCGAGCCTCCTGAGTGTTCTAAAATGAACTGGAGAGCCGTCAATCGTCACGGGAGTACTTCCAGGAGAAGGAGACACTCCCCTGACGAAGGTCTATAGGGGAGGCAGCAACAGCCAAATCCCCAGGCCTCAACAAGACATCTCACTCCATTGTCACATTACAGAAACGAACTAGATCGGTAACTGAAAAATAAAAACAAAAATCATTAGTTAACATTCATTCCCCCGGGAAGGCTCCGAAGAGGAATCCCGAGGGAAAGGAAAACAAGAATTACACAATAGGCACGTGCCCTAACAACCACTTACACTCACGGAAGGAGAGCTGTAACCAACACAGAATTATGACAATTATAATTATGTAACTATGTAATTATGTAATTTAAAAATGAATGAACACTAAAGAAAGAACGAAAACCCCAAAAGGAATCGTTCTACAAAAGCTGAAAAAGGGGATTTTGACGTAGGAAAAATCTATTTCTGGGCGAGGGACCTGTGCCGCCCAGTGAATAAGCTCCATTTAGCACTTATTCTTAGGTAATTTACTGCTAAATATACCAGAGAAAAAATGTAAAGGAGTGCTAGGTTAACTAGCTCGCTCACCTATTGGTGTCGGTATAAAATTGGGCGTATAATCCAGAGGTCCCGCACTATTTAGATTCATCCACGACAAAGACCCCAATAGAGGAGAGCCGTTCAACCTCACTCGGCACCACCAACTCTGCATCCGCTCAGAACCCAACTCCTTAGCACCCAAAGTTTGGGGACTCCAAGGGAGAGGAGCTGGGAGGGTTCACTGGGCGGCACAGGTCCCTCGCCCAGAAATAGATTTTTCCTACGTCAAAATCCCCTTTCTGGGCTCGAACCTGTGCCGCCCAGTGAATCTATACAAGAGAAATGTCACCAAACTTGCAAAATAAAGGAAAAAACATAAGCGTAAGGGAAATACAGGATGCTTTAATCAGAGATGAGTGCCACAAAACAATTATAAGAGTATCTTAAAAGGAACATAAATCCACTTGGTAGAACAACTGACAAATAAGGTAAGGTATAATAATGCCGTGAGTGATAATATATACAGATACTCAGGAGTTAAACATTTACAAATATAATAATAGTATTCAGGTGCGAAACCAACGAATACAAATAGGGTATAAATGAGGCAGGTAAGGGGGAGAGATAAAATGACAAGGAAATAACATGTGAGTCACCTGGGAGTAACTACGCTCCCTGCAGCTACTGTAGAGAATTTTAGGGCTTCCAAATGTTTAAGGTAGTGTTTCTTGAACACTGACGGTGATTTCCACCCTGTATACCTGGAAAGGTCCGTAAAATTCATGTGGTGAAAAAAGTTCACCGAAGTAGCAACCGCTCTGATATCATGTGCAAGAGGAAAAGAGTCAGGGCTAGCTTGTTTAATAAAATACAAAATTTGTTGCCTGATCCCTTTAATGGTAATGGTACCACCTTGTTCTCTAACAAATAGAGGCCCCGAGGAGTTAGAGGAGGTCCGGGATAAATAAGACCTAAGAGTAGTAACAGGGCACAGAGACGGATCTTGCGTGAGGGGAACAATTTTCCAGGAGGACCATCTGTTCTGAGGGTCTTCGTTCTTAGCCAAAAAGAATTTGTTAGGTGAAAGAAGGACCTCTCCCGAAGGAAGGAACTCAATATGACCCGGGTCTCTCGACAAGGCTGCCAGTTCAGAAATTCTTGCCCCGGAAGCCAAGCTCACCAGGAAAAGTGTTTTCCTGAGAAGGGGAATGTAATCACAAGAACTGTTAATGGTATCAGAAGCCAATTTGAGTACATTATTAAGGAACCAGGTCACCGGGGTAGGACGAGTAACCGGTTTCAGTCTGGCACAGGCTTTCGGAATTGAAGCTAACAAAGAGTCGGTTAAGTCTATGTTAAAACCCACTAGGAAGATCTTTTTCAAGGCAGATTTAATAGTGGTGATAGTATTGGCTGCCAGACCTGATTCTAATAAAGTTCTAAAGAAAGTGACTGTAAGGTTCAAGTTCATACAGTGTACGTCTGAGTCTATCAAAAATTTTGCCAACTTTTTAACCGCAGAATCATATTGGCGGATGGTGGAATCCCGTTTATCTGATTCTAGGAACAGGGTGTTTTGAGGATCGATATTGGCACCATGCATGGCCGCAAACTTCATGAAGTCCATAAAGTTAGGGCGCTCTGAATGTTTGAGAAAGCGTACACAACGCGTGTTTGTACTATCTGAGACAGAACCGGATTGGGTATCGGGTGAGGATGTAGTCTCAACTCTCGCAGGAGAGGGTACCAATTGCTCTTGGGCCAGTTGGGTGCGACCAAGGCTACTTGTCCCCTGAAGGATCTCAGTTTGTCTAGGACTTTCAGTAAAAGATTCACCGGGGGAAAGAGATAAATCCTTTCCCAGATGTCCCAATTCTGTGACATGGCGTCTGTGGCGTAAGCCTGAGGGTCTAGATTGGGAGCCACATATACTCTCAATTTGTGGTTGGATTCCGTGGCGAAGAGATCCACTTGGAGACCGGGAACCCGAGAGAGAATCCACCGGAATGACTTTAGATCGAGCGACCATTCCGATTCTAAAGGGGAGGTCCGGGACAAGGAGTCTGCCACTACGTTCCGGACTCCCGCCAGGTGGACAGCTGAAAGATGCCAACGGTTCGAGGCTGCTAGGGAGAATATGGCTACTAGAACATGGTTCAGAGGCCCTGATTTTGACCCGCCTCTGTTGAGGCAGCGGACCACCACTTCGCTGTCGAGGACCAGACGAAGGTGTTGTCTCTTGGGTAGAGCGAGACGTTTCAGGGTTAGAAGAACTGCCATGGCCTCCAGCACATTGATGTGAAATTGGCGGAACAAGGGAGACCAAAGACCTTGAACTTTCCTGAGCTGAGAATAGCCGCCCCAACCTGATAGGGATGCGTCCGTGTGAATGATTAACTTCGGAGGCGGAAATCGAAGGGGAACTGACTTTGACAGATTGTTGGCTCTTGTCCAAGGAAGAAGTCTTTCCCGTAGAATGGGAGGAAGGCTGACTTTCCTGTCCCGGAGCTTCCGGTTCGCCCTCGAACGCCAGACACGATTGATATCTTTCAATTTTGCCTTCAGAAGTAGATCCGTCACTGAGGCAAATTGAAGGGACCCCAGAATCCTCTCTTGGAGTCGTCTGGAACTTACTTTGTCTTTGAGAAAGCGTTTGGTGTTCCTTGCAATCTCTAACTTCTTGGGTTTGGGAAGACACAGAGTATGAGATATAAGATCCCATTGCAGGCCGAGCCATTGGAACTTTGATTTCGGAAGAAGACGGGACTTCTTGAAGTTGATCTGGAAGCCTAGAGATTGAAGATATTGGATGACTCTGTGAGTGGCTTTTAGGCAATTTTGGGAGGTGTCTGACCAAATGAGCCAGTCGTCCAGATAGGCTACTACTTGAATCCCTTGATTTCTGAGTTCCTGAACAGCAACTTCTGCTAACTTTGTGAAGATCCTTGGGGCGATGTTGAGCCCGAAAGGCATCACCTTGAAGGAGTAATTTTTGTCCCCTAGGCGGAAGCCTAGATACGGACGGAAGTGTCTCGCTATCGGGACGTGATAATAGGCGTCTGTAAGATCGATAGAGGTGGTGACGGCCCCACGGGGAAGTAAGGTCCGCACCTGCGAGACGGTAAGCATTCGAAACTTGTCGCATTGAATGGACAAGTTGAGAAGGGATAGGTCTAGAATCACTCTTCTCTTGTCTGAATCCTTCTTCGGGACACTGAACAGCCGACCCTGAAACTTCAGGTGTTTCGTTTCTTGTATGGCGTTCTTTTGTAACAGATCCTGGACAAATTCGACTAGGTCCGGGGTGGAATGTTGATGAAATTTGTTCGGAGGAGGAGGCCCTTGAATCCAACACCACCCCAGTCCCTTGGAGATGATACTGAAAGCCCAGGGACTGAACCTCCATTTGTTGCGGAAGGCATAAAGCCTCCCCCCTACCTGCTGCACCTCAGTATTGGCTTGAGGAGTTGCCTCCACGTCCGCCTCGGAAGTTCTTTCCCTTGCGAAAGACTCTTCCTCTACCTCTGTTCTGGTTTGAACCACGGTGGTAGCCTCTACCTCTGTTATAACTCTGGGAAGAGCTATGAGCCTCATAAGACTGGTTAAAGGCAGGAGAAGTGGTGGAGGCACCGGAAAGCTGACTCTTAGGGAGCAGAACGGTGACATAGTCGTCCGAAGGAGCCTGAGAGGTGGAAGGCTGTGCAGGAGCAACGGGAGATGGAGGAAGAGGCAGTCGGAAATTGGACGAACTACTCTGCTGTTGCCTGAACTGGGTGGAGGTATACGGGCGGAGCTTCTTCCTACCCCGGGCTTGGTAATTTGCGGGGTCATATTTCCGTTTAGGAGTCAAACCCCAACGGGCTTTAAGGCTCTGATTGACTCTAGTGGCCTCTGCCAAGACTTCCTCTACAAGATCCTCAGGGAAAAGATTTGAACCCCAGCAGGAGGACCGGATAAGCTTATTAGGCTCGTGCCTAATAGTCGCCTCAGCCAGGACGTGTCTGCGACACCTACGTTTAGCAATAGCGAAGTCATAAAGGTCGTAGTATAATGACTGCAACGTAGCCTTATTGAGAGACTTAAAGATACTCTCAGTATCATAAGTCAAGGCTATCGACTCCGTGGATGTGGCCAAGTTCAGAGTTCGGCCAACACGTAGGCGGGAATCATACTCCTGTTTAATGAGGGATTCCGGGAGACGGGGAAGCCGCTCACTAAACAAAACTGAGGCACAGTCCGCTGATAGCTTGCCAGAGGTAAAAGTGGTATGGACATTGTCCCAACACTCAATGCCAGAAGGAAGAAGGAGGGAGATCGGATCCACCTCTCGGATGGGAGGCAAGGGCTTCTCCTCCAGAGCATATTGGAAAGCAAGCTCTGCTACCTTATTGACACATGGAGTCACGGTGTTTTTATCCATTAAAAACATTGTGAAGGAACTCTTATACGGCGTCAACATGGTGTTGGTGCAACCGATGTCGTTCAGGAACCTAGCCCAAACAGATTGGGCTTGTTCTTTTGGGAAGATGACGGTCTCTTTGGGGACCTTATCTAGCCGAACCAGAGCTTCCTCGGTAAGCCTGGCATAACCATGAAATGGAAATGCCAGACCAGGAGGAAAGAATTCAAAGTCCTCTAGAGGACGAGTGCCAAGACCTTCCAAAGTTAACATTCCGTCTGAGAACGGAGAATGAAGAGCCATGCGCCAAGGATTATTCTTGGTAAACGGCGGGAGCTTAGAGGCATCCGGGATGAGAGAGCTTTGGACTCGCTCCGGAGCACCTTGCTCTAATGCCCCAAGTCTCTGACCGATGTTAGAGAACATCGTGTCCATCTTGGCCTGCATTTCCGACACCAACTTAGCTTGCATCTCCGACACAATGCGAAGCATGGCTGATTCGGAAAGGCCCGGGCTAGGAGCAGGAGTGGCGGATTGTACTCCCGGGTCGTGAGACTTAGAGGAGGAGCCGGAAGCCTTAGATGACGGGTTTGTATTCAGCTTAGAACTATGGGAAGCCTTGTGAGGCTTACGAGCTTTAGGTAAGGTTCTAGATGTAGACTTATCCTTGGGGGGAACCGGGTGTGATCGTTGAGACGAATCACGGTCCCCAGAAAAACCATGAAAGGAAGAGCGATCAGAAGAAGAAGAAAGAGCGGGGCTGAGGATAGGAATCCCAGCGCCGGTAACACCTGCCTCACTTACCACCCTACCTGCGTCCGGATCATCCAATAACATGGGTTCGACGTCCAGGTTCATGGAAGCAACATTGTCTTCCAGATCTCCGGGGGCATCCGACGGATCTTGATCTTGATCAATAAACCCCGTTATGGTGGCATCAATGTGGGCAATGATGGGAGCTGCAACATGCCTAGCCACAGCGGCTGAAGACTTGGCGTTAGGATAGACCATGGCACAATAGTCTTCGGATAGGACGTAAGGCTGCTTGGATTTCACGTTTCGGGCAAAACCACCAACCCACACTTTCAGTGTGGCCCGAGCCGCAGAGTTTTGCTCCGGGGATGCCTGAAATAATAGTGGGAATTATAAAAAGGCAGACTCCCAGTGGTCCTTCAAGACCATAGAAATCTTACTAAATAGTGTATGTATACCAAAAAAGGTAAGATAAATAAGAAGGCAACATAGCCAACAGGACTCACCGAGTCAGATCCAAGGGTGGTGATGAGGTCAAAACAGACCATGCAGTTATCAGGGTGCCAGACCACGATGTCCTCCAGCTGAACCCCGCAGAGGGCGTGAGACCGACATACGGTATGCCCACAAGGCTGATGCAGAACAGCCGCACAGGCCGTCGTCTGACAATGCACCATCTATAAAAAGAATAGTATATGAGAAACTGTAATTCTCTTAAGTAGGGGCGGGTCCGGAGGACCCGGGCCTAACATAAGTCTAACTTAAGACTAGAGCTTAATTGTAATACTCTTAAGTAGGGGCGGGTCCGGAGGACCCGGGCCTAAACATAAGTCTAACTTAAGACTAGAGTATAGCTATCCATTCCGGTCGAGCCGGGAGTATAAAATGCAACAAAGGATTAACACATAGTGTCTGATTTCCCGGACCGAGGTTAAGCCCCGGGCCGGGAAATAAAAGTATATCCATAAACCAATTCATATAGGAACTCCGAGATAGTAATCTGTCATATATAATCATATATAATCATAGGAACTGTTATAAATTAATAGGGGGGCGGAACTGTAGATAAGAACCGCCAACCGAACCCGGAGGGTTTCGTATAACATAATAAAAGTGTGATAAGTGAATATAAAACAGGGTGCACCGGGATCCAACTCTGTTGACCGGTGGCCAACCCGTCTAGACAGAGACGAACCTGCCGGGACACCCGGAGGACAAAGTCCATACACACTGAACTACCCCCTCTAAAAGGAGGGAAGGCAACGGTCCCCTAGGGGAGGGGGGAGAGAAGCCTAGCCGCCCACCTAGCGAGAGGGGGAGCTTGGGGGAGGATCACGTGATACGGAGCAGCAGGGCTACCAACTGACGATCCCCAACCAGACAGATCAAACGGAGTAATAGCACAAATATTCATTATAATAGTAATAGCGTTGAAAACTTATATAAATATACACATAAAAAATTTAGGGCAAGGCATGCAACATAATAAATAAATCACAAAAGACACACCTGATGACTTATAAAATAAAATTGCCGCCTAGTAACGAAGGTCGGCAAGCCATAACGATACGTAACTGATATCGGCCCTAAAAATGAACCACGAGGGTTCTAAACGCTAAATAATGAATATCCATAATAACAAATAACATTTAATTAATAATAAAAATAATACACATAGTAACACCGCGAGTGAAACTAAAAGCTCTCAAAACAGGAGTACCAACTGTAAGCGGAATCAAGCAAGATCGATATGAACGAAGAGAATAAACTCCTATAATTTAAATATTAAACGATCTAGATTGCTCAAAACACAGCAAAACATAGCTTGGTACTTAACTTAGACGGTGTCTCCTGGGAAACCGATGAAGAAGCCATAATCCAGTGGAAAATAGCGAAATACGAGAGCACAACAAAAAAGCGGGTTACAACACAGGCGTGCTAAAAGGAGTTGGGTTCTGAGCGGATGCAGAGTTGGTGGTGCCGAGTGAGGTTGAACGGCTCTCCTCTATTGGGGTCTTTGTCGTGGATGAATCTAAATAGTGCGGGACCTCTGGATTATACGCCCAATTTTATACCGACACCAATAGGTGAGCGAGCTAGTTAACCTAGCACTCCTTTACATTTTTTCTCTGGTATATTTAGCAGTAAATTACCTAAGAATAAGTGCTAAATGGAGCTTATTCACTGGGCGGCACAGGTTCGAGCCCAGAAATCAACAAATACAATTAGATTCATAAACTAATTGAGACAAAACGTACGGCGTAGCAACCCCAACCACACGGGAAGGAAGCTACTCAGACGTAGTAAAAGTAACGTAGTAAAAGGGTGAACGACCTCAAAGAGAGAGAGAGAGAAAGAATGTAGTCAAACTCGATCGCGACCCATGAAATTACACCATGGTGGCCTAACTGCCGAGGGCTCTACGGAGATATCGTATACTACACACACGAGCACAAACTCTAAAAAGGAAACTTACTGATTTCTATACTCAAATATATACATAAACACGAAAAAATGTTTACATATATATTGAGTAAAAGAAAAATAAGTGATTAAGTAAAGACAAAACAAACAATGGCTGCCAAGCGAGGACAAAGACAGAGACGTCTGTCCATTGTCAGAGTCAAAAGTGAAGTGAAGCAGTTCACCGGTGTGTGAGGGGGGGAGGGGTAGCTAGCTAGCTACCACTCCCCTACCCCCCTGCTAACTAGCGCGGGGGTAATACACCCTCGTTAAATTCTAATGGCTCGCCATTTCAGCTACGCCGAAAGGTAAACCCAATGTAAATAGCGTGGTTTGTATTTTGGTTACGGAACAAATGTTATTTTCATTATACAATAAATTTTTTAACATACTTACCTGGTGGTTATATATATAGCGTACGTCCCTGATGTCACGGCAGAAAAATTCAAAACTGGCGACAGTCGCCGATTGGATAGCCAAGTGTGCTACCCATGCACCCCTGGCGAGGTACCCAGAAACAATTCCATTGGTATCCATATCTTCCATGCCTCTAGTCTCTAGAGGGGAGGAGGGTGGGATTTTAATTATATATAACCACCAGGTAAGTATGTTCAAACATTTATTTTATAATGAAAATAACATTTTTAAACACAAGACTTACCTGGTGGTTATATATATATATAGCTGATTAACACCTTTGGTGGAGGGTTAGAGACAGCCAATATAGTTGGAATTCTGTTTAAGAGTTTTTTACATACAAAACAAACTTAAGGGTTCGTACCTGATAAGGAAGCTGACTTCAATGATGCTCTGCCATTATGTCTGCTTTCCTTATGAGATCCAGCGGTCCTCTCAGGGGGCTCCGAGGTGCTCTCAAGGAACTAAAAAGACCACCTGACAAATCAATGATTGCAGAAGACTGTCGCAATCTCCACAAGACAACCATAAAAACACCAAATAAAAGTTCCAAGAGAAGAAAAGGTATTAGGATTATGGGAAGGTAGTGGCGGATCCTTCTCCCACTACTGTACCCGCTGCTACAAACGGTCCCAGAGTATATCGGTCATCATATAGAGTCCGGACATTTCTCAAATAGTGTGAAACGAACACACATTTGCTTCTCCAGAAGGTTGTGTTCATAATGCTTTGCAACGAACGATTTTGCTTGAATTCCACTGAAGTTGCCACAGCTCTTACTTCGTGAGACTTGACTTTTAAAAGACTAAAGTCTGTCTCACTGCAATGAGAATGAGTCTTTTTAATTAGAAGCCTTATAAAGTATGACAGAGCATTTTTGGACATTGGCAAGGAGGGTTTTTTCACTGAGCACCATAGTGCATCTGACTTGCCTCTTAAATTCTTTGTTCTGTCTAAGTAAAACTTGAGGGCCCTTATTGAACATAAAACTCTAACTCATTTCCAACCACGTCCACCAGGTGCGAAATCTGAAAGGCCTTAGGCCAAGGTTGGGAGGGGCGCTCATTTTTAGCGAGAAAACCCAATTGTAATGAGCAGGTCGCTTTACCATCCTGAAAGCCCACATTTCTACTAAATGCATGGACTTCACTAACCTTCTTGGCTGTTGCCAGACTAAGAAAAGGATTTTCATTGTGAGGTCCTTCATAGATGCAGAGTGCAGGGGTTCAAACCTATCACTCATCAGAAATTTTAACACAACATCCAGATTCCAAGCTGGTGAATCTTGGTGCTGTTGCCTTGTTGTCTCAAAGGATTTAATTAGTTCTTGTAGATCCTTATTATCTGAAAGATCCAGGTTCCTGTGCCTGAACACAGTCGTCAACATACTCCTGTATCCCTTGATATTTGATGTAGAAAAACTTCGTTTCTTTCTCAGGAATAAAAGAGAATCAGCAATCTGAGCTACAGAGGTACTGGAAGAGGAAACAGAGTTGACCCTGCACCATTCCCTGAAAACTTCCCACTTGGAATGGTAGACTCTGATGGTTGAAGACCTCCAAGCTCTTGCAATTGCTCTAGCTGCCTCCTTCGAAAAGCCTCTAGCTCTTGTGAGTCTTTCGATAGTCTGAAGGCAGTTAGTCGAAGACTTTGGAGATTTTTATGGTGTCTTACCACGTGGGGCTATTTGAGTAAATCTACTCGCAAAGGGAGGCTTCTGGGAGTGTCCACCATCCATTCCAGTACCTCTGTGAACCATTCTCTTGAGGGCCAGAGGGGGGCTATCAAGGTCATTCTGGTCCCTTCACTTGTCACAAATTTCTGTAGTACCTTGTACAGGATCTTAAAGGGAGGAAAAGCATACACATCTAGATTTGTCCAATCTAACAGGAATGCGTCCGTGCATATTGCCTCTAGATCTGGCACTGGGGAGCAATATGTCTCTAGTCTCTTGGTCTTTGCAGTCGCGAACAGATCTATATAAGGGCGACCCCAAAGTTTCCACAGACTCTTGCAAACCTCGAGGTGTAGAGTCCACTCTGTGGATAGGACTTGTCCTTTCCTGCTGAGACCGTCTGCTAAAACATTCTTTTCCCCTTGAATGAACCTTGCAAGTAAAGTACTGTAACCTGTCTTTCCTTTGCCCAGATGAGCAGGTCTCTAGCCGTCTCGTAAAGGGAAATCGAGTGTGTTCCTCCTTGTTTGGCAATGTAGGCCAATGCCGTGGTGTTGTCTGCATTGACTTGTATCACCTTGTTCCGTACCGACCCTTCGATGCTCTTCAGGGCCAAAAGAACTGCTAGCAGCTCCTTTTGGTTCATGTGGAAAGACTTTCGAATCTCCGTCCACACTCCTGATGTTTCCGGTTTGCTCAGTGTTGCTCCCCACCCCGAGTCTGAGGCGTCGGAACACAACACAAGATCTGGGCTTTTCAGCTCTAATGAGCAACCTTCTTGAAATTTGATTGGGTCGTTCCACCCCTGGAGGCAGTGTCTCATTGACTCCGTGATCGGAACACACATCTTCTCCAAATCCTTCTCCTTGTTCCAGCAAGAGTTGAGGTGAAATTGGAGTGGTCGAAGGTTCAGCCTTTCCAGAGAGATGAACTGTTCTAACGAGAAGAGAGTCCCCAACAAACTCATCCACTTCCTCGCCGAACACCTCCTCTCTCCTAGGAACGCACATATCTTCTGAAGTGCTTGCCCCATCCTTAAAGAGATGGAGCCTGAAAAACTTAACTCTGAATCATCACTCCTAAATATATAATCTCTTGAGATGGTTCCAGTGAAGATTTGTCTTTGTTGACCAGAAGACCCAATTCTTCCGTCAACTTCAGTGTTGTCTGAAGATCCTTCAGGCAGCGATCTTGAGAGCGAGCTCTTAAAAAGCCAATCGTCCAGGTACAGGGAGGCTCTGATGCCCCTTGAGTGGAGCATCCTTGCTACATTGAGCATAAGCCTTGTGAAGACCTGTGGGGCGGTGTTGAGGCCGAAACATAGGGCTCGAAACTGAAAGACCTCTCCTTGGAAAACGAATCTCAGAAAGTGCTTGAGTTTCGGATGAATCGGGATATGGAAATAAGCATCCTGGAGGTCCAGTGATACCATCCACTCGCCTTTCCTTACCGCTGCAAGCACTGACTTCGTCGTCTCCATTGAGAACTTTGTTTTCTGGATAAACCTTGTACTAGTAAGCACTTTCTTGAAAATTTCAGTCTTTGGATCAAAGGGCCCTCTTGGTTGAATTCTCCTGACGAGTGGCCTAAGGGTCTTTCTCCTGTAATGTTCCCTAAAAAGGAACCTCTTGTAAATATTAGTAATTTTTCTAGTTTTTCTAGGCTTATAAGTGTAGTTTCTAAGGTATTTACTGTTGCACATATGTTTAGGAAAATTCAAGCTGACCCTGTTGAGGCAGCTTCTAATTACCTTCTAAGGTGGATGCAAGAGGAAGCTTTCCTCTTGAATGATCTTATCTGAAGAGTAGAGATTCTTCAGTGGAAGTTCCACCTTTAGATAGGCTGTTCAATTTGTTTTTGGACGATAATGGTATAATGTGAACTAAAGGTCGGATTGACAAAAATATTACTTTAAAATTTGATATTGTCAATCCTATTCTTGTTGACAAAAAGCATCATTTAACTCGGTTGTTGATTTATTATGCCCATTGTAAGTCTACGCATATGGGTTTGCAATCCTCTCTTAGTTTTTTGCGCATGCATGGTTTGTGGATTGTAAAGGACAAGAAAGCAGTTTTGTCTGTCCTTAAGGATTCTATTGTATGCAAGCGTTATAATGCTAGCACAGTGAAGTATCCTTCTCCTTCTTCGATTCCTTCTTCCAGGGTTAATTTGAGTGTGCCTTTCGCTCATACTGGTGTGGATTATACAGGCCACTTATGGTTGAAGGAGAAAAATAGAGAAAAATTTAAGGTGTACATTCTTATTTTCACTTGTTTTAATACAAGAGCTATACATTTGGAAGTTGTCCAGTCTATGTCAACCTCAGAATTTATATTGGCTTCCATTAGATTTTCTAATAGATTTGGTGTTCCTGTTGCTGTTTATTCTGACAATGCCAAATCCTTTGTTCAAGCTGGTAATATAATTGAACAGTTACTTACTTTTTCTGAGTTTGAGAAGAAGTTTAGGGGCGCTTCAATTTCACATAAGACTATCCCTGTGTACGCAGCATGGTATGGCGCTGTTTGAGAAAGATTAATTAAAACAGTGAAGCATTGCCTTTTTAAAACTCTTGGTAGATATACTCCTTCATTCTCTGAATTTGTCACTTTCCTCTCTGACATTCAGAAAATTTTGAATAATAGGCCTTTAACTTATAGATCTTGTGAGAATGAGTTAAGATATTATTTCTCCTAATCATTTCTTGGTTGGCAGATTTATTCCTTCTTTAATGTTTGGTGATTCTGAACAAGTTCCTGAGTGGGAGTATGGTGAGGAGGATGAGTAATCTTCTCTCCTTGCTCGTACTTTGGAAACTAGGGATGGACTTTACAAAAGCTTTAAGGAAAGGTGGCTTTCTGAATATCTATTAAGTTTGAAAGAAAAGGACAGATCTTCTTCTCAGCCTCCAAGAAAGTGGGGAAAAAGGGGAAATTGCTCTCTTTAAATTACCTTCCAAATCTAGAACTTATTGGCCATTAGTTAGAGTTGTTGAAACATTCAGTGACAACGAAGGGGTTGTACGTACTGTTCGTATTGTTGAGCCTGATAAAACTGAAAGTGTAATTAATGTTAGTTTTTTAATACCTTTATAATTATATTCTGAGCTTAATGATCCTAATTTATATGCTCAAATTGAACAAGAGGACAATGTTGATAAGTTTGAGACAGATGAAATACCTGACACTGGAACAGCTTTGCCGGATGAAGTATCTACCAGGCCTACCCGCAGTACTGCTCTTGCCTCCAGAAACTTGATAAGAAGCTTAGCTCGGGAGGGTAGATTGTAAATAATGTTTTTTTTTTTTTTGCAAGTGTTCTTTTGTTGTAGAGTCAATCTGTCAAAATGGTTCTTTGTGTAACCACTTCTCTTTTTATTGTTTGGGGAAGATGTAGAAATAGTTGATTGGAGAATGGTAATTGCATTCTTGGGAAATAATCGAATTGACTAGTTAGGTCGTTCTTACTTTCTGTTTTTGTTTTGGTGTTCGGTCATGGACGGAAAGTAAACTGAATGATTGCCATTTGTTAATATTAAATGTAAATTTTCAACTTTCCCCTTTTTGTATTCTAACTGAATTAATTAATTAAATGTTAAATGTATTCCTTATAAGGAAACAGTTTTGATTTCCCGTCTTTATTTTTCAACGGGTGTTCTAGAGTTTCGAACAGAGGAAAGAAAACGGGAGTTGATCACAAGTTTTGAATCAGAGACTGGAAGTCAGTTGAGCTCAAGTCGTTACAGGATCACTGTCGGCCGCATCCCGTGAACGTGTGTTCCTTCCTTTAAAAAGTGAACAATTAGTTCGAACCAGTATCAAGTTTATAGAAATCCTTTGTGCAGGTAAGTTGAAGAATAAAGACTTACCTTTATTGATTCGAGTTAGATAATTCTAACAACCTTCAAGTCCAGGGCAAGTATGCATGGTCGCAGAAGTCAACACACACATACACTATTCAAAGAGAAAGCACAAAAAAAAAAAATGCAATTAATGGCAGTCCAAAAATGGGCAAAGGATGAAGAACGGCAACGACCGTACACCATCTGAGCCAAAAGCAAAGTGATCTAAATTCCTGGTGTCTGAGTGGAAGCGGTAGCAGATTATCTCCCCTACCCCGGCTAACTAGCGGAATGGGTAGTTAATCCTCGCTAAAATTTTAATGGCTCATCCTTTCAACTTCGCTTAAAGTAATAACCCCTAATAAATAGCGTAGGTTTGTATTCCAGTTGCGGAATAATTATCATTTCCATTAAGAATGCTACAATCAACATCATCAATAGTTGTACTGTAGTTGTAGTAGTAGCAATGGTAGGAGGAGGGGTAGTAGTAGTAGCAGTATTAGTAGCAAATGAACGTCTAGTAGTCATAATAGTTGTAGTAGGACTAACACTTGTAGCAATACAACTAATATTATCCATAATTCTTGTTACTGTGGCATTACTGTACACTTCACTGCCAGTATCTTTTGGATAACCATCAGTAAATTCTCGAAACGCAAATACAGTAATACCTTGATACGAGGTTAATGCATTCCGGGATCCAAGCTCGTATGTCAATTCGCTCGTATGACGGATCTATTTTTCCCATATAAATTAACTAAAAAAAATTAATCCATTCCCACCCTCTGAAAAAAACACGAAAACAGTATATTACAGTGGAAAAAAGACAAATTTGTAGATAATTTGTATTTTTCCTAACTATACAAACCTTAGCTATTAAATAGGGGTATTACTTTCGTCATAGCTGAAATGACAAGCCATTAATTTTTAACGAGGGTTTACTACCCACACCACTAGTTAGCGGAGGTAGAGGAGGGTAGCTTGCTACCCCCCCCCCTCTCTCACACACCTGTACTTGCGCTCACTTTGCTTGGAGGTAGGACTTCAAGTGGGATAGGGCTGACGTGCAAGTTTGGTTAAATAGCTAAGGTTTGTATAGTTAGGAAAAATACAAATTATCTATGAATTTGTCATTTGTTCCATAACTGGAATACAAACCACTCTATTTAATAGGGATAACTCACCCATTAGGAAGGGTGGACGTCCTAGCCAGTCTGGCTTTTGGCTTTGCCCGGGGACTCCTTATTTGAGTGTGTAAGCACTCAAGAAATAAGGAGTCCCTGCACCTCGCTAAAACCTTGCTACGCAACGTCTGCGGCCTACGCAAGCTGTGTGTGAAGGTATGAAGAAGTGTGACTAGTTCTAGAAAGTTGTTCTGATGTTCTTTAGATGGAAACTTGTAGACTAGGACTTTCCCAATACTACCTCGTCAGGGTATGGCAACGTAACAGTATTAATATTAATACTTGGAACACAAGGGAGCATGGTTTACCTGCAGTGGTTTGAGGTCAGCTACGCAGAGAACCCAGGATGCTGCTTTCCCCAAGAGAGGGGATGATGAAGAAAAGAACAAGGGCCAGTCAAACCTTTTCATTCATGCAGACTAAAACTGGGTAACAATGCCCTCAACCCTCTGCTACTTGTCCAATAAGGAGCTTGAGGTTTTAAACCAGCTGTTGTGCAGCCACCACAGGACCGATAGAGAAAATATCGAGTCTCCTGTGGGTCACGTCTTGCAGGTAGTGGAATGTGAACGTTGTTTACCGTTTCCACACCCCAGCTTGAAGAACCTGTGTCACTGAAAAATTTCTTTTGAAGGCCAGGGACGTAGCTTTGCCCCTGACATCATGTGCTCTGGGGTGCGTGATAGGAGGGGGGTCCGGATTCAGTGCCACGTCAATGACCCTGCGAATCCATCCAGAGATGGTGTTCTTAGTGACCCTCCTATTAGTCCTTTCTGTGATGACAAATAGTGCTGGCACAGGAGGACGGGCTGCGGCTGTTCTTTTGAGGTACAGCTTCAAGCTCCTTACTGGGCATAGTAAGAGATGGTCTGGGTCATCTGTTACAGTACGGAGACTAGAAATCCGGAAGGAGTCGAATCGAGGATCCGCTACTCCTGGATTCTGAGTCTTAGCAATAAGATCAGGGACGAAGCTGAACATTACCTTTTCCCATCCCCTTGAATGGGCGATGTCATACGAGAGACCATGAAGTTCGCTGACTCGCTTGGCCGAGGCAAAAACTAGCAGGAACACCGTCTTCCAGGTTAGGTGGCGATCTGATGCCTGGCGTAATGGTTCATAGGGAGGTCTCTTAAGAGACCTGAGAACTCGAACCCCGTTCCATGGCGGAGGTCTCACTTCCGACTGAGAAGCGGTAAGTTCATAACTCTGTATGAGTAGAGAAAGTTCTAGCGATGAAGAAATGTCCATTCCTTTCAGCCTGAAGGCGAGGCTTAAGGCTGAGCGATAGCCTTTCACTGCCGAGACTAATAGGCGCATTTCTTCACCCATATACACGAGGAACTCCGCTATTGCTGGAATAGTGGCATCGAGTGGAGAGGCACCCCTCCCTTGACACCAACCACAGAAAACTTTCCACTTTGCCTGGTAGACTGCTGCTGATGACTTTCGCAGGTGTCCAGATATCCTGATTGCAACCTGTTGCAAAAATCCTCTCTCAGAGAGGAGATGCTGGATAGTCTCCAGGCGGGAAGTCATAGTGAACCTACGGCTTTGTGGAAGATGTTGGCATGTGGTTGTTTGAGTAGATTGTGTCGTGGAGGGAGTTCTCTTGGTGGCTCCGTTAGGAGTTGCAGAAGGTCCGGGAACCACTCGGCGTGATGCCCTAGCGGAGCTATGAGGGTCATTGAAAGATTGACCGATGTTCTGGTCTTGTTGAGTACCCTCCTCATCAGACAGAACGGGGGAAAGGCGTAAATGTCGATGTTATCTCACCGTTGTTGGAAAGCATCTTGCCAGAGAACCTTGGGGTCTGGGACTGGGGAACAGTACAGCGGGATCCTGAAGTTCAGGGCCGTTGCGAAGAGGTCCACAGTCGGATAACCCAACAAAGTCTAGATGATCCAAAGACCAATCAGTACTCTCTATCCGAGAAGCTCTGCTTAGGTTGTCGGCGAGCACATTCCTCTTGCCCGGAATGAAGCGTGCTGATAGTGGTATCGAGTGGATTTCGGCCCATCTCAGTATATCTACTGCTAGATGGGATAGTTGCTGTGAAAAAGTACCTCCTTGTTTGTTGATGTAGGCCATTACTGTTGTGTTGTCGCTCCTCACCACCACAAAGTGACTTGCCAGGTACTGTTGAAACTGTTGAAGGGCTAGCAAGACGGCCTTCATCTCTAGGAGATTTATGTGGATGTACTTTTCGGACTCTGAGCAGAGGCTTGAGGTCGTGTGGTGCTGCACGTGGGCCCCCCACCCTTTTTTTGAAGCGTCTGAAAACAGCATCAAATCCGGGGGGAGGACGAGAAGATCCACTCCTTTTCGTAGGTTCTCGTCTGCCACCCACCATTGGAGATCAGTCAGTTCCGCAGGTCCTATGACGTCCGGGAAGTCGTACGCTTGATTCCACCTGGACTTGAGTCGCCACTGGAGGGATCTCATCCTGAGGCGACCATTGGGAACTAGACGGGCCAACGATGAAAGGTGATCGAGGAGACGTAACCACGATTGGGATGGAAGTTCTTCTTGTCTGAGAAAAGGTCTTGTGACCTTCCTCAGCCTTGCTATCCTGTCGTCTGATGGGAAGGCTTTGTGGAGAATGGTGTCTATAATCATGCCTATGTACAGTATACCAGTCTTTGAATGGGAAGCAGTTAAGACTTCTCAAGATTTACCAAGATCCCCAGATCATGGCAAAGTCTCAAAAGTTTGTCTCGGTGTTGAAGAAAGGTTGACACCGAGTCTGCTAGGATTAACCAGTCATCCAGATAACGGAGGAGACGGATGCCAATCCTGTGTGCCCAAGATTATACTAGGGTGAACACTCTGGCGAAGACTTGTGGTGCTGTGGAAAGACCGAAGCACAGCACCTTGAACTGGTACATTCTGTTGTCTAGGCTGAATCATAAGTACTTCCTTGAAGACGGATGGACTGGGATCTGGAAGTACGCGTCCTTTAGGTCCAGTGTGCACGTGAAGTCTTGCGGTCTTACTGCTAGTCTGACCGTGTCTGCCGTCTCCATGCTGAAGGAGTTTTGTTTGACAAACTTGTTCAGAGCTGAGAGGTCGATGAGAGGTCGATGACTGGTCTCCAGCCTCCAGACGCCTTTACAAGAAAGATTTGACTGAAGTAGTCTGGTGATCCGTCGAGGATCTCTTGGAGAGCGCCCTTCTTCAACAGGGTCTGGATTTCTGCCCAAAAAGCTTGCCCCCTTGCCGATCCCATGGCAAGGGAGCTCAATGACACTGGATTTGTTGTCAGGGGAGGTAGAGATGTTATGAAGGGGACTCGATATCCTAGACTGATCTCGGAGATTGTCCAGGAATCGGCCCCGAGTTGCTTCCACCTGTTTGAGCAACTTTGTAGGCAACCCCCCACTGGTAGAAGTGCAGGGGGATTGCCTATCCTAGCGTTTGCGGCCTCGGCTGCTCCCTCTAGGATTTTTGCCTACCCTGGAGGACTTTTTGCCTTTCCTTTCTTTGACAGGAAAGGGCTTAGACACCAAGGTCTTTGCTGCTGTTGTCGTTGTAGTAATCTTGACTGGACGGGACTGCTGTGGTGCTGGAGGCTTATAGGGCTTGGATGTTAGAGCCCTATGAAGGAGGGAGTCTTGATGAGACTTCCTCCACCTCTCAGTGGCATGTTCCACATCCTTAGGCTCGAACAGGACAGATCCCTCAAGGGAGGAATGTCTGAGCCTATTGATTTCGGTGCTAGGGACCTTCTGATGGAATCTCTCAGCTACTGCATCCCGACATTTCAGGATGGTATTTGCCCACAAGTTCGAGACTTGGTGGGCCAGAAACTTGATCGTGCGAGTACCTGAGAGAAGGAAGGTTTCCATAGCTTTCCTGGTACGTTCCTTGGAGAAATCCTCAGAACATATCAGGATACCTAAGGTTCTCAACCAGATATCGAGCCACAAAGTGGCTTGCATAGTACACTTCGCAACTTTCTCCTGGTTGAGGATCTTGGCTGCCGAGAATGAGACCTGCCGTTTAGAGAGTCTCTCAAGAAGGACTCCCCTGGTTAGCTCTTCCAGCGAGTGGTGAAGTGGAAGAGCTAGACAAGGCTCCTCTAGGATCTCGAAGTACCTCCTCTACTGTACGCGAGGAGGTGGGAGGATCATGTTGGTGGTACAGGAACAGTTGGAGGAGGACATCTCGGAGAGGTGTTGCGAGATCTTGTCCCTGGTACTCTACCCCTTGAGACCAGGGTAGGGCTGCACTGGTCTTAGAGGGTTTTTGAGTACCAGAAACGCGGTCTAAGACCGTGTCTTTGCCCTCTAAGAGGGATCTCTGGGTTGGAAAACCCGTTGAGAGCCCTCATTAGAGTCAGGACTTGCCAAAACACATGTTCTGACTCTTGCTGGTCATCTCCTGCTGTCGGACTTGCATCGAAGTCTCCTTCTATCCCCGAAGGCTCTTCTTGGGGAGAGTAGTGGACATTCCTTGAGTGGTTAGTTGGCTCCATCCTAGTCCTAGTAGAGGACTTAGGCAATGTTTTGGAGTCTTTAGATTCCTTCCTGGGAAGGATATAAGACTCCAACACTGACGAGGGTGGCATGTTCCTTCTAATCTCCGACTGAGTAGACCTCTCGGCGCGAATAGAGGTTTCTTCCATTAGTGCAATGAGGGAAATCTCTCCCCGCGTGATTCCCTTGGAGACGGGAAATCTTCGTTTGAAAGGGAAGGAGAGGCAGTCTGAGGAATAGAAGGAACCAGCCTCGAAGGTCTGCGTGGAGTCAGTTTCGCCCTTGGGGAAGTGACCGTGTCTGGAACTCCTCTTTTTCTCTTCAGAGGGGTAGAAGCCATGGTTCTGTGTCCCAATTCAAGAGAACACAGGCTTGAAAGCCTGAGTTACGGCTCTAATCAGGGCACCGAACCGGGGCTGTCGGCTGACAGATGCGCTGTCAGACATACCCTTTGAAGGGAAAGAGATTGAAGGATCCCTGGGAGGAGTAACTATCATTGGTGGGTTTGCCTGTGGTAGCTTTGGGATCCTGGACCCCTCTGGAAGATTCCCTTCTCTAACAATGAGCGGTGGCATGCGTTTGCCGGGAGGGGAATGAGGCGATGGCTACCTTGCCGTACGTCGTTCATTAGGGTGTGTAGTCTCGCGCATGGGAGGATATTGACGCTCGCGCGAGGGAGAACAATGGCGCTCGCACAAGGGAGAATATCAGGGTGCGCGCAGGATTATCATGACGAGCGCGCGGAAGAGTGTTCGCGCACATCTGTGCCGGCCGTAGGGCGTGCGTGCACATCTGTGCCGGCCGTAGGGCGCGCGCGCACATCTGTGCTGGCCGTAGGGCGCGCACGAACAGGAGAAAGTTCCCTAGAGCGCGGGCGCGTAGTGGATTCATGTGGGGTACGTGGGAGAGCGGGAGAATGTTGGCGCGCATCCTTCGGAGAGGATTGACGAGCGTGCGCATGGCGTACACGCATATCCTTGCAGATGCGCGCGGGAGAAGGCTGGCGCGCAGGTGAGGGCTGGCACGTTGGTAAGGGTTGGTGCAGAGGAGAAGGCAGCATGGCTGACTTCCCAGAAGTCCTGCTATCAGTTGAAAGTTGGCGCACAGGTTTTACCTGGCACGTAGGATGGTGCGCAGGAGAGTTAGATGTTGGCCGCGTATGCGCACGTGTAGGAGAATGTTGGCGAGTGGGGCGCGCAGGTGAGTGTTGGCGCGCAGATGGGCGCGGGCGCGTGGGAGACTGTTGGCGCATAAGCGCAGGGCGCAGGGCGCAGTTTGCTCAGGGCACGTAGGCGCAGTTTGTGCAGGCCGCGCAGGAGAACGTGGGTGCATATGCACATGAAGGCGCGCATAGTGCGTGATGGAGCTTTGCTCCTGTTGGAGCGTATGCGTATGTTGGCGCGTAAGCTCTTGATGCCCTGTGTTAGGGTTATGATGAATATCCGCGTGTAGTGATGGGGCCTGACGAGCTACTAAAGAGCGCTTGTCAGGTCTCGTGGGTGCGTAGCGCATATGTTGTTAGTACAACAGCACGCTTGGGTGGAGCCTTGTTAGGCCCATGCAGGAACGGCGACATCAGGTCTGTCGGGTGGAAGGTCGACGTGTCCTTTAAAAGGACAACCTTCCCCCGAAGGAAATCGCAAACGATCTGCGGAGAGGTCCAGGACCAATGCAGGAGCAGTGACGGATGATTGGTCTAGAGGCTCCTCTGTGGGGGAATGCATCGAAGATGTTGGACCAAAGAGGCACCTCCTCACCGCAGGTGAAGGAAGGCCTCTATGGCGAAGAGGAAGGCGAGCCTTCCTATGAATGCGCCCTCTGGGGGCCATTGGATCAGCAAGCTGACCTTAAGCAGTCCTCCGAAGAGGAGTCTCTGTAAGTGAACTCCCCTGAGGAGGAGAAACACTAGCAGGATAGATTGACGATGGACTTAGCTTTCCCCTAGTAGGTTGAACAGGAACGGGAGAAACTAAGTCATCAGCTACCGTAGAGTTTGGAGTGGAAGAGGAGATGGGTGAGACCACATTGGATACATCTGACACCACAACGTCGACAAGAGACAGAGGATCAACCTCTTGACGGTGATGACGATTGCTTGACAGCAGCACCCAATTGGATGTAGTTAAGCAAAACCTCCTTGGAGGGCAAACCCGTAAGCCCCAAGGAGGACCAAAGCTGAAATAAGGAGGTTAGTGACATATCCTCCCCCAGGGGGAGAAGTGGAGCTGCTTCGCTGGGGGAAGCAATGTCATCTCTCAAGACCCGAGGTTGGTTAACAATACATTGGTCTGCGCTACCACTCGACGGTCTCTCGAAAGAGACCGACCGAGTGGGAGCTTTGGAGGAGGTTTGGGTAACGGAAGAGAAGGCCTTGGGTTTTTCTCCTTTCGAAGCAACCTTCGAAGGAGAAATACCCGTTTTGGACTTCTTCTGTTGTAGCGAAAACCTCTCCCACTGGGAGGCAGACCTCTCCCTACACTCACTACACTTGTTGTTACTATCACACCGTTGGCCCCTACAAGAAGGACAAAGGGCGTGATGATCAGTCTCGACCGCCGACATGAATGTTCCACAGGGGCGGTCGGGAAACCCAGGGCAGGTGCGCATGATCGCAGAGGCAAACTTCACATATATAGAAACTCGAAAAAGAAAAGAACAAAAGCAATTAAATGGCTGCCAACATGACGGCGAGGATGAGCGAGAACACGTCCGACCACCATCCGAGCCGAGAGCAAAGTGAGCTCAAGCACATGCTACCCTCCCCTACCCCCGCTAACTAGCGGTGTGGGTAGTAAACCCTCGTCAAAAATTAATGGCTCGTCATTTCAGCTACAACGAAAGTAATACCCCTATTAAATAGCGTGGTTTGTATTCCAGTTAAGGAACAAACATGTTTTTAATTGTTCTAATTTACAACTTAAGCTTACAAAATAACAAATACCTATGTACTAGTTATGATCTGCAATAAAATGTGACATTATTATGGAGTTCTCACCTTCGAGACAGACATGCTATCAGAATAAAGTATGGCAAAAGTGCTTGCGAGTATATTCACCTTTGTTTTCTTTGTAGCATACCCACATGTAAAAAGGCATCTGAGCTTTATATGGCTACAATTAAATCAGAATTTTTCAATAACTCACATGTCTTTATAGGGTCAACATCTGGTATGATGCAGCTGGTAGAACCTGTAATGGGCAATAGATGGAGGCTTTATATGTAGAAATGGTATTTTTATTATAAAATAAATTCTTAAATATACTTACCTGGTAGTTACATATATATAGCTTAAATCTCGCGTTTCTACGCGGCACGACAGAAAATTCAAATTCGTGGCGATCGCCGCCATGACAGTAGGTGGTCATACATGAGCGCCATCTCTCATAGGTTATCAAAACCATTCCCAACATTCTTCGAAAATTCCATGTCTATGTTTTCAGAGGGGAGGAGGGAGGGCCCTTTTATATATGTAATACCAGGTAAGTATATTTAAAAATTTATTTTATAATAAAAATACCATTTTTAAATATGTAACTTCCCTGGTAGTTACATATATATAGCTGATTCACACCATTGGTGGTGGTTCGAAAATCTCATCCCATTGGGAATTCGTATAATTATTAATAACTACAATTAGTAGTACTAACAATCTGGTTCTAACCTGATAAGGAAGCTGGCTTCACAATGATACTGCCTCATTTCGCCTGCATTCCTTACGAGACTCAGCGATCCATTCAGGGGGCTGTAAAAGTCTCTTGGGGCTGCCACAAGGTCGTCGACCTTAGCGTGGCTAGACCACCACCTTGCAAACCTTGCATAGCCAAGGATACTGATTCTGACGTTCTAACCTGATAAGGAAGCTGGCTTCACAATGATACTGCCTCATTTCGCCTGCATTCCTTAAGAGACTCAGCGATCCACTCAGGGGGCTGTAAAAGTCTCTTGGGGCTGCCACAAGGTCCTCGACCTTAGCGTGGCTAGACCACCACCCTTGCAAACCTGGCATAGCCAAGGATACTGATTTTTTTAAACTAGCTTGAGTTGCATCCCAGACTGACGGAAGTCTGCGACAACCTTCACAGACAACCTGTGAACACATTACAGTAAAACTAACTTGACTTGCATTCCAGAATGACGGAAGGCTGCGACAACCTTCACAGACAACCTGTGAACACAAGTACAAGAAAAAAGGCAAGGGTATATATTAAGTTATCGGGAAGAGGCAGTAGACCCTTCGCCAACTACGAAGCCGGAGGTAACGTACGGACCCAGGGAACAGCAATCCTCATACTGCGTCTGGACATCTTTGAGATAGCAGTCTGTGAAGATTGATTTACTTCGCCAGAAAGTAGGCTCCAAAATTGACTTCATTGACCTATTGTGTTTGTAAGCCATAGAAATTGCTACAGCTCTAACCTCGTGTGGTTTTACCTCAAGGATAGGGAAAACTTCTTACTCACAATCCTGGAGAGTTTCTCTTATCAAATCCTTAATGAAAAAAAGCCATGGTATTCTTTGATAAAGGCAAAAAGGGCTTTTTAACTGATCATCAGAGGCTGTCTGTCTCATCTTTGAAAAGAAAGCCTAGCTGAAGGGAGCAAATTGCATTGTCTCCATTAAAACCACCTTCTTGCTGATGGCTTTTAACTCTGCTATTCTTTTGACTATAGCCAATGTAATTAGGAAAAGAGTCTTCTTGGTAAGATTCTTCCAAGACGCCTTGTCCAAGGGTACAAACCTACTTGAGGTTAAAAAGGCCAGGACTACATCCAGGTTCCACGAGGAGGTTGGATTGTCCTTCCTCTTAGTCGTCTACAAAGATCTAATGAGATCTGAAAGATCCTTGTTACCTGACACGCTAATGTGATGGTTACGAAAGACGGAGGTTAGCATGCTGCAGTAACCCTTGATGGTAGGCACTGCTAGCTTCTCTTTTGTACGCAGATACAACAGAAAAATGTTATTTTTATTAATAAAATAAATTTTTGAATATACTTACCCGGTGATTATATAAGCTGCAGCTCTGCTGCCCGACAGAAAAACTCTACGTTCAAAATACGCCAGCGATCGCTATGCAGGTAGGGGGTGTACATCAACAGCGCCATCTGTCGAGCAGGTACTCAGTACTCAATGTAAACACAGAACCAATTTTCTCCTCGGTCCACTGGGTCTCTATTGGGGAGGAAGGGAGGGTCCTTTAATATATAGTCACCGGGTAAGTATATTCAAAAATTTATTTTATTAATAAAAATAAAATTTTTCAATATTAAACTTAGCCGGTGATTATATAAGCTGATTCACACCCAGGGGGGTGGGTAGAGACCAGCATTACTTGTTTACATTATTATGAGCTAAGTATTTTGTATTTCATTTTAGCAGTTATTCCCAGTGTAGCAGTTCTCGTAAAGAGACTGGACATTCTTAAGATAAAAAGACGCGAACACTGACTTGCTTTTCCAATAGGTTGCGTCGATTATACTTTGCAGAGATCTATTTTGTTTAAAGGCCACGGAAGTTGCGACAGCTCTAACTTCGTGTGTCCTTACCTTCAGCAAAGCTTGGTCTTCCTCATTCAGATGGGAATGAGCTTCTCGTATTAACAGTCTGATAAAATAGGATAAAGCATTCTTTGACATAGGCAAAGATGGTTTCTTAACTGAACACCATAAAGCTTCAGACGGGCCTCGTAAAGGTTTAGTTCGTTTTAAATAGAACTTAAGAGCTCTTACAGGACATAAGACTCTTTCTAGTTCATTTCCAACCATACGATAAGTTTGGAATATCGAACGATATTGGCCAAGGCCGAGAAGGCAGCTCGTTTTTGGCTAGAAAGCCAAGTTGTAGAACATGTAGCCGTTTCGGATGAGAATCCGATGTTCTTGCTGAAGGCATGAATCTCACTGACTCTTTTAGCTGTGGCTAAGCATACCAGGAAAAGAGTCTTTAAGGTGAGATCTTTCGGAGGCTGATTGTAGCGGTTCGAACCTGTCTGACATAAGGAATCTTAGTACCATGTCTAAATTCCAACCAGGTGTAACCAAACGACGCTCCTTCGTGGTCTCAAAAGACTTAAGGAGGTCCTGTAGATCTTTATTGTTGGAAAGATCTAAGCCTCTGTGACGGAAGACTGATGCCAACATGCTTCTGTAACCCTTGATAGTGGGAGCTGAAAGAGATCGTTCTTTCCTCAGATATAAGAGGAAGTCAGCTATTTGAGTTACAGAGGTACTGGTCGAGGATACGGATACTGACTTGCACCAGTTTTGGAAGATTTCCCACTTCGATTGGTAGACTCTAAAGGTGGATGTTCTCCTTGCTCTAGCAATCGCTCTGGCTGCCTCCTTCGAAAAGCCTCTAGCTCTCGAGAGTCTTCCGATAGTCTGAAGGCAGTCAGACGAAGAGCGTGGAGGCCTTGGTGTACCTTCTTTACGCGTGGCTGACGTAGAAGGTCCACCCTTAGGGGAAGTGTTCTGGGAACGTCTACTAGCCATCGAAGTACCTCGGTGAACCATTCTCTCGCGGGCCAGAGGGAAGCAACTAGCGTCAACCTTGTCCCTTCGTGAGAGGCGAACTTCTGCAGTACCTTGTTGACAATCTTGAACGGAGGGAATGCATATAGATCTAGGTGTGACCAATCTAGTAGAAAGGCATCTATGTGAACTGCTGCTGGGTCCGGGATTGGTGAGCAAAATATTGGGAGCCTCTTGGTCATCGAGGTTGCGAAGAGATCTATGGTTGGCTGGCCCCAGGTGGCCCAAAGTCTCTTGCATACATCCTTGTGGAGGGTCCATTCTGTTGGAATTATTTGTCCCTTCCGACTGAGACAATCTGCCATGACATTCAAGTTGCCTTGGATGAACCTCGTTACTAGTGATATGTCTAGACCTTTTGACCAGGTGAGGAGGTCCCTTGCGATCTCGTACAACGTCAGAGAGTAGGTCCCTCCTTGCTTGGAGATGTACGCCAAAGCCGTGGTGTTGTCCGAGTTCACCTCCACCACTTTGCCTTGAAGGAGAGACCTGAAGCTTTTCCAGGTCAGACGTACTGCCAGTAGCTCCTTGCAGTTGAAATGCATTGTCCTTTGACTCGAGTTCCATAATCCCGAGCATTCCCGACCGTCTAATGTCGCACCCCAGCCTACGTCCGATGCGTCCGAGAAGAGAACGTGGTTGGGAGTCTGAACAGTCAGGGGAAGACCCTCTCTAAGGTTGATATAGTCCTTTCACCAAGTCAGACAAGACTTTATCTTTCCGGAAACCGGGATCGAGACCGCTTCTAGCGTCTTGTCCTTTTTCCAGTGAAAAGCTAGATGGTATAGAAGAGGACGGAGGTATAGTCTTCCTAGTGACACAAATTGATCCACGGATGACAGTGTCCCTACCAGACTCATCCACAACCTGACTGAGCAGCGTTCCTTCTTCAGCATCTTCTGAATGGATCGCAGGGCTGGGGGCTGATCGTCTTGTTCAGCAACGTCCTCATCAGAGGGTTCCTCATCCGAAACTGATGAGGAAACGGCAACGGAGTGGGCAACGTCTGACTCGCTGAATCCGGTCGCACTGGTGGATGCGTGACGGAGCCGGACGCAAAATCATGGAACTGCTGCACAGTCTGTGAACTGTCAACAACCATGGGTGCGCGAGGAAGTACAGCGTCAACCCGAAACTGTCTAGACTGTCTGGGTTGTGCAGTCAACACCCTACCGGGTTGCTGAGGTTGACGCACTGCGTCACAACAAGTCACCTCTGCTGGTTGTTGAACGTCCTGAACGTCAACAACCACCTCCGAGCGTCGCTTAACGTCAACGTGCGACTGGCAACCCACACTGGGTCGCATCGGCGGAGGAACCACCTCAACTGGCAGACGCGAGTAGGTTACCTCAGCGTCAACAGGGCGCACAACCGACCGGTTGGAAGGTTGTTGGCCAGAAGGAGGAACCACCTCAACTGGCAGACGCGAGTAGGTTACCTCAGCGTCAACAGGGCGCACAACCGACCGGTTGGAAGGTTGTTGGCCAGAAGGTTCTTCTCCACATTTAAGTCCTCTATCAAGGACGCAAGCTTGGACTGCATGGCTTGCAGCAAAGCCCATTTAGGGTCTACGGGAGCAGGTGTGGCAACAGACGTGGTTAGCGACTGAGGCGGAACCGTTTACCATCCCTGAAAGCCTTGTTATGTGTGACATAATAGTACAGCAAAACTTCAAAGGCTTGACAAAAGCTGAGAAGTTGACCTGTAAACAACTTGGAGCGTCTCCTGGCTAGGCGCCAGGGCGAGTCTACCAGAATTGAGAAGTCTATCTGGGCAGAGGCATGAACTCCCAAGCCGAGAACTTCTCTCGTGTCATATCAGACTCTCGCTCTATAAGCCAGTTTAAAAGAAGGGAAATCAAAGGCTGTATCCCTAAAAACTCCTCCTGGTGCAAAAACCAGTCGCCTAGCCAACGTAACGCTCTCTAGGAGAGCGAGAGAGCACTAGCTTAAAAACAACGGCTTCGAAGTAGCTAGGCCTAGTGTAAGTTCTGACGTTTAGGCGAACGAGGAGCAGCAGTTACAAGATCCGGACGAAGATCCTTAAAAAAAATCATCATGATTTAATTAAAGTCCATAGGAGGCTAAGCAGCTTAAGGCTCCTCTCCATCTGACAGAGTCCTCAAGGGAATATCAGTAGGAGGGAGAACAGCAACTTCCTCATCTACAGGAATCTTGTCCGATAAAAGCTAGGTTACCTCAGTGAGTCTCTCACTGGAGCATTAGTAGCAGACCAGAAGGCAACGTCATGTAACTGCTTGACAGTCTGTGAACTGTCAACAACTGAACTGTCAACCACAACAGGTGCGTGAGGACGTACAGTGTCCACTCGAGACTGCTTTGACTGTCTAGACTGAGCAGTCAAAACAACTCTAGAATGCGGAGGTTGACGCACCGCGTCAAAACAAAACAACTTAGACTGTTGTTGTACCTCGCGAACGTCAACGGAAGGTTCCGTGCGTTGCTGAACGTCAACATGCGGCTGGCAGGGTACACTGGAACGCATGGGTGGCGGGACTCTCTCAGCTGGAGTGCGGCAGAAGGTCGCCTCAGCGTCCACAGGACGCACAACCGTGGTTGGTTGTAGGCTAGAGGTTGGTGTCAACCTTCTCCGCACAAAAGTCCTGCATCAATGACGTTAACTGAGACTGCATGGTCTGCAGCAAAGACCACTTAGGGTCTACAAGAGCAGGTGCGGCAACAGACGGTGTGACTGCCTGATGCGGTACCGCTTTGCCTCTCTTAGGAGGTGAGCAGTCGTCGGAAGACTGCAGCGAGTCCGAACTGACCCAGTGGCTACAACTGGGCCGTTGGACTTGCGCGGAAGGGACCGACTTGCGCTTAATAAGCCGCGAGACCTAGATCCATGGTTTCTTACGAGAAACCTCTTCCGCAGACGAGAAATAAATGGGCTCTCTCGTCTTTGTGTGGGTGGGGCGATCTTGGGTAGATACGCCCGAAACCATGGAGGGAAAAACGTCTGTTCGTTGATCAAGGCCTCTCGAACCCATAAGTCGTTCGACATTACTTCTCCCCTGGGCTTGGGAGCTTGCAAGAGGTCCCGGACTAGGTGAACGACAGGCACGAACAGACGAACCCTCGGACGCAACACTGTAACACTTTGCGCATATCACTTTATCGATTTTCTGTTTTGCACTTATTTCACTGAAATCGAAACTTTTACTGATTTCTACCTGAAACACGCAATTCTACCCTTCATTAAAAGGTAGTAATTGCGAAAACAGTCGTATAATGCAGTCTCATTAATACTAGCAAAAAACAGAAAACATATATAAAGATAAAAAATTCAGTGGCTGGGAAAGAGACTAAACACTAGTTCAAATAAACTACGTTTACAATCTCTCACCGCACATAGCCTGGGGACAAGAATAAAACCCTAGAAACGTTTTACCTTCTTCCCCGTACAGAGACTAGGGACGAGAGTAACACGAGAACAACGTTACCCGCTTGAACGGAACGTTTTCTCTCCTCTCTCTCCCTCCGTCTCTATCTCTCTCTCTCTTTCTCTCTTGATTTCGCACCTAAGAGAAGAGCCCAATTATATATCGTCAAAAAATCATGTTATTTGACTAAAGGAAAAAACTGAAAGGTTTTCCAAATAAAAAGTTCCTTTAATTTTGAATTTAAAACATTTAAGCTAAGAAAGAATGAACAAAACGCTAGAATCGATTTACTCTTACTGCAAAGTGAAACCGTGATACACTCTCTCTCTATCGTAACGATAGAGCGCATGTTGAACGTCCTGAACGTCAACAACTGCGTAGTCTAAAAAACTAAACGTTAGTTCATCTTTGAAAACAGTACGAAGACTATCAAAGAAATTCTTTCATAAAACATTAAATTTAAAAAGTTTTAAATTCTTTAAAGGCTAAATACGATATAACGGGCTCAACGTTGATTAACTTCGGTTCCAAGTTAGGACCGCCTACTATCAGGAAAGGTCGCATATAAACAAAACATAAAAATTTATTTTTATATGTTTATAATAAATGGAAAGTTAATCGAAGAGGCCTAATAAAGGCGGAGAGATATAAAATATATAGATCTATAACGTGTTAAGCAAAATTACTAAAAACCTAAACACACTTCCGTCTAAGGGAAGGGTCGGCCATTTAAAAGTGAAAGAGAGTCCATACTCTCCTTGTCACCATAATTAAATCTATCCAAAACGAGTTCAAGTTTTGAGATGAAGATAAAACACCTGCATAGCGAAAGCTCAAAACTAGAAATGTGTACTTCACCAAAATATGTGAAAACCAATCCAGTAAGCAATAGCGAATATAGTAGGTCTTGCCGGTGGCACGACAGAGAGAAAATTGGTTCTGTGTTTACATTGAGTACTGAGTACCTGCTCGACAGATGGCGCTGTTGATGTACACCCCCTACCTGCATAGCGATCGCTGGCGTATTTTGAACGTAGAGTTTTTCTGTCGGGCAGCAGAGCTGCAGCTTATATAATCACCGGCTAAGTTTAATATTGAAAATTCAGCTATATTGGTTATAGATAGAGGAAAGTCTATTATTCCTGCACCACACTCTAATATGTCCCACTCGGATTAGTAAACCCTAATAGTGGTAATGATCTGGGTAGATACCAGTCACTCCATCATCTCTGCAACTTAATGTCTCATGGGCCAAAAAGGAGCTATCATGGTCATGCGGACATTGGGAGAATCCCTGAATCTTTTCAGCACTCTGTCCAGGATCTTGAATGGAGGAAAAGCGTACACATTTAGACTTTCCCAGTTCAGAAGAAAAGCGTCCACTGCGACTGCTTCCAGGTCTGGTACTGGATAGCAAAATACCGGCAACCTCTATGTCATTTGTGAGGCAAAGAGGTCTATCGAGTGTTGACCCCACAACATCCAAAGGCTGGTGCACACCTCGTGATGTAGGGTCCACTCTGCAGTAAGAACTTGCCTTCTTCTGCTGAGCAGATCCGTCCTGACGTTTTTCTCCCCTTCTATGAAGTGAATAATCAGGGCTTGGTGAATGGCCACTAGCTCTTTGATATTTATGTGTCTTTTCCTCTGAGACACTATCCACAGACCCCTGTCGAGAATCGTATGCGTCAAACAGGGACGAAATCGACCTCACTAGTTCAGACAGACAAGACACTTGAAGCGCGCTGTGTGCGCGAACTGAACCGTGTGTTGATTGCTGCGAGGGTTCGTCAACCGTAGCCGGGTGACCACCAGGGTAAAGTCCTTGCGACATTTTCGGAGTGCCTTGAGCGCGATCTGAACCGATTATCATTCCCAGAAAAATGAAATTCTGTGAGGGTGTTAGTTAAGATTTGGCCAGGTTACCATCAGTCCTAACTGTTGCGTTAAGGGCATTATCCTCTGAAGAGCCTCCAGACACTTTACTTGTGATTGTGCTCTGAGTGGTCAGTCGTGCAGGTACTGGTCCGGGTGTATCGAGATATGGAAATACGCGTCCTGCAGATCCAAAGACACTATCCCAGTGGTTCCCAAACTGGGGGGCGCGCCCCACTAGGGGGGCGTGAGGACGATACAAGGGGGGCGTGAAGTCATCTGCTCGAAATTACTTGTTTAATAGAATAATAAAATCATTAAAAGAACAAATATCTGTCATTACATACATGCATCCATCTCACTAAATTTGACCAGAAATTGTGCCTCAGTCTCATAAGTATTTCCAAATATTATATGCCATGTTTTCAAATAATCTATTCTTAAAAATGCAACTCAATTTTGCCAATTTGCTAATGTTCAAACTTTTTTTCGCTCACTTTGAACCAAATGTTTCGTTTTTAGTTACTGGAATGTACTATTATTTGTTTGAGTGACTTTCATTATTAAAATGTTATACAAACAGAAATCTTTTTTTCCTGTACAATGCTAAGAAATAAATGTAAGAATCATTTCATATAAAAAAAAAGTGAAGAGTGGGGGTCTACTGGAAGCAAAAAGGGGGCGTCAGGTAAGATAGTTTGGGAACCAATGCACTATCCAGTCTCCCTGTCTGTTGCCTGTAAGGACTGACACTGAAGTTTCCATGGCAAATTTTACTTAGCTGACGAACTTGTACAATGGACTGACGTCCAGAACAGGTTTTCATCCCCGCCCCCCGAGCTTTTCGGAACTAGGAAAGGTATGTTGTAAAAACCCCTCCGAGGAGGTGTCTTCTACCATTTCTATGACTGATTTCGACAGCATAAGATTCACTTGCTCTTGAAGAGCTGCTGCCTTGTTTCCTGAATGGACTGTTATCAACTCCAAGGGTATCGACGACATGGGAGGCAGAGCACGTCTCGCTTTTAGATTCGGTTTGTTGTCTTGGGAATCTGCGAGCTTGACCTCCAGTCGCAATCCTCTGAGTTCCCCTTGAAGGGGCTCTCCAATGAAAGAGCTAACGAGTGGGAAGAGCCTCCTTTTATATCCTTGCTAAAAAGCTAGATGAGTCCCTGCACCTCACAAGTTCCTTGCTCCGCAAGGAAACGTGCGGCCTACATAAGCTTGTGTGTGAAGGAAGAAGTGTGACCCGTCCTAGGAAGTTGACCTAGAGTTCCAGAAGGAACTCTGGGTTAGGACGTTCCCAATACCACCTCGTCAGGGTATGGGGGACGCGACAGTATTGACTCAATACTCGGAACACAAGGAAGCATGGTTTTCCTGCAGAGGTTTGAGGTCAGCTATGCAGAGACCAGGATGCTGCTTCCCCAGTAGAGGGGACGATGAAGAAAGAAGTAAGGGCCAGACATACTTCTTTCGTTCATGCAGACTAAAACCTGATAACAATGCCCTCAACCTTCTGCTACCTGTCCAAAAAGGAGCCTGAGGTTAGACCAGCTGTTGTGTAGCCACCACAGAGCGATAGAAACGTATCGATACTCCTGTGGGTCACGTCCTGCAGGAAGCGGGCTGCGAAGGTCATTGAGTCCGTGCTGAAGAGGTATACTGGTGACTCTCCCGTGTCCTTCCTGTGCTCCCAACCCGGCTGCACGTGAGGACAAACTGCAGCTGTTCTCAAAGATAACCCCTCGACTCCTTTACTGGTAAGAAGGAGAAGGTTTGGGTCATCTGATACAGAATGGTGACTCGAAATCTTGAAGGAGTTGGACCGAAGGGCCGGGACCCCAAAATTCTAGCAAACAACTCAGGAGCGAACCTGAATGTTGCTTTCCCCTATTCCTTAGAAAAGGCGGAGTTGTACGAGACCAAGAAGATTGCTTACACACTGGCCGAAGCCAGAGTGAGCAGGAGCACCGTCCCCCAAGACGGAATACGATCAGGGGCCTGACGTAATGGTTCTTGAGAAGATCTCTTAAGGGACTAAACGTCCTTAACCATGTTCCATGGAGGAGGTCTCACTCCGACTGGGGGCAGGGACGTTCGCAGCTTCGCATGAGCGAAGAAAGGTCCAGCGGGAAGGAAAAAGTCTATTCCTTTCAGCCTGAAGGCCAGAGAAAGGCTGAGCGACAGGCTTCATTGCCGAGAGCGGAAAAGAGTTTCCTCCCGCCGAAAAGCAATAAGTCCATTATTGCTGGAGAAGAGGCCTCAAGGGAAGAGGTATCTCTCCCACGACACCAACCACAGAAGACTCTCCACTTCGCCTGGTAGACCCCTGCGGATGACTATCGCAGGTGACGCGACCTCCGCTCCGCGACTGTAGCGGGTTGTCTCTTCTTGAGGCGGCGGCGTAGTGTCTCCAGGCGCGAAGCCGAAGTGATGCCATGGCTCGTGAAAGATGTTGTAGTGTGGTTGTTAGAGTAGCCTGTGCCGTGTGAGAAGCTCTCCCGGGAGTTCCGTCAGGGGAAGCAGAGGGTCCGGAAACCGTTCCGCGTATAGTCACAGTGGAGCTCTCAGGGCCACCGAAAGGTTGACAGACAACCTGGTCTTGTTGAGACCCATTATCAACAGACAACAATGGTGGAAAGACGCAGGCGTCGATGTTGTCCCACCATCACCGGAAAGCATTTGCCAAAGAGTCTTGGGGTCTGAGACTGGGGGAAAGAACAGCGGAAGCTTGAAGTTCCAGGCTGTCGCGATCAGGTCCCCCAGGCCAGGACTTGCCGGCTACTAAAGGCCAAAGACCCCGAGGTACCCTCTATCTGCGAGGCTCTACCCAGATAGTCGGAGAGAACATTCCTCTGCCCGGAATGAGCGAGCCGATAGTGGTATAGAGAGGACCTCGGATCATCTCAGTATCTCTACTGCAAGATGCGAAGGTATGAAAATGCGTCCCTTGCTGGTTGGAATACGCCAGTACCATGAAGTCGTCGTGCACGGAGCGACTCGGCAGGAACTGTAGGATCTGTAGAGGGGCCAGACTACGGCCCCTAAGCCTGCCTGAATGATGGAGAGGTATCCTTCAGGTCCTGACCATAGGCCTGAACCGGAACATGCGCCCCCCCCCCCCCCCCTTTTCTTTGACGAGTCCGAGAACAGCATCAAAATGTGGGGAAAGGACGAGAATATCCACTCCCATCAAGAGGTTCCATAGGTCAACACCCATTGCAGGTCTAAACGTTCCGCTGGTCCCCTAGGGGCCAGAGAGTCCGGTTAATCGTTGCTTTGATACCACCAGAACTTGGACCGCCCCACAGGGAACTTATCCTGAGGCGACCGTTCGGGACTTTAGACGGGTCAATGAGGAAAAGAGACCCAGGAAACGTTCCAAGGTAGGGCTGAAAGCTCTGCTTGACTGAGAACAGGTACTGCGACTCTCCTCAACCTTGCCACAGTCAACTGAAGGGAAGGCTCGGAGAAGGAGGCAACAGCATCTGGCGTACCCAGGAGGTCACCCATCCAAGTACTGACCAGCCCAACGTTGCTTAACTTCGCTGATCGGACGAGAAGCGGTGTTTCCAACGTGGTAAGGCCGTTGACTCAATATCATGGCTAGATACTCGAGTGTTGAGGCAGAAGTAGAGAAGGCTCCTAGCAAATTACCATGATCCCTCACTCATGGTGAGGACCCGGAAGCTTGTCCAAGCATTGAAGGAGGTCGAACCCGAGCCTACCGGAGTTGACCAGACCTCCAAAAGGCGAAGGACGTGGAAGCCTGCTCCTGAGCGGCCATGATTAAAGCAGGGAGAGTTCTTTGGGGAAAAACCTGCGATACCGCGGCGGGATAGCCACACCGCATCTTAAGTCTAGGCTGAATTCCAAGAGCTTCCTGGAAGATGGATGGAATGGAAACTGGAAGTACCCGTCCTTCCGATCCAGGGCCTAAGGAGTCCCGCCGCCTCGTTACCAGTCTGATCGATTCTGCTGTTCCACTCTGGACGAAGTTTGTTCGACAAACTTGAACAGAGCTGAGAGGTCGACTACGGAATTCCCGTCTCAGATGCTTTCCTACGAGAAAGGATCGACTGAAGAAGCCGGGGGGTGAAGCCGTCGACGATCCTATGGAGGACCTTCTCCTAAGGCATGGATCATTCTGCCCAAACGGGCTAAACTCTTGCCGACCCCATGGCATAGAGGTTCAGTGACACTGAATTCCCTGACAAAGACGGAGAGATGGTAAGAGCGAGGCGCGATATCCTTGGCTGATCACGGAGATCGTGCAGGAATCGGCATCGGGAAGCTGTTATCCGGATGAGTAACCTTAGGCATCCTCCCAGCGTGAGACCTGCAAGGGAGGGTTGCCAATCCTAGAGTTTGTGAACTCTGCCGCTCCCTCTAGGATTATGCCCCCCCAGGAGAGCTTCCCGTGCTACCTGTCCCTGACAGGAGGGGACTGCTATTGGACACCTTGTCTTAGCTGCCGTAGCCGGTCCGATAACTTAGGCTGACGAGGCTGAAAGAAGAGGCGCTGGAGGCCTGCAGGGTCTGGAAGAAAGCGCCTTGGTGGAGTGAAAACGGAAGTCGACTTCCTCCGCACAACCGCTGTCCATGTCCCTGTCCTTGGGCACAAACAAGCTCTTCCCAAGGATGGAAGAGTGTCTGAGCTTGTCGACATTCATGGAGGAGACACTCGAAAGGAAGCCCTCGGTCACTGCGTCTAGACGCAAGTTCGAAACTTGGCGACGAAACGCCAAGGTGCTTGAGCCCGAGAGGCGGAAAGTACCCATGACCTTTCTGGAGCTTCCTTGTACAAAACCTCGGGTCGCAACCGAGGAGGGAAAGGACCTGGTAAGCCCCTTCCACGAGATGGAGAAGAGGAAGGGCTAAACCAGTCACCCCTTGCCCGACGGAGAAATCTCAAACGGAAAGCTCCCTGGCAAGACCCTTCCAGGGAATGATGAGGAAGGGCTAACCCAGGTTCTGGAAAGAAGAATGTTGCTCAGACCTCCCTGAAGATTCTTCCTGCTCTTGCATGTGCCATGCTCTGCGTTTACGGGGTGAAGACCGTGTTCTGGAAATACGCTCCAGAAGACTCGCCTGCCTGGCCATGTTGCGAAACCCCGACGGGAATCACGGTCGCAATCACCCTGGCGCTCGCGCGATGGTAAATCAATGGTTTGCGCGTGGCCGAACGTGGAAGCGCCCATGCGCGGGCACGCAGGAGCGCAGACAAAAGTGCGCGAGGGAGCGCAGAAGGAGGGCGAGCGTGGTAGGAAGGGCGAGCGTGGTAGGAAGGGCGAGAGCTGGTGGTCGGAATACGAAAGTTCACAGGTGAGCGATGACCCGTAGGCAAGCAATGGATACTGCCGGAATCGAGCCGACGTTCGCGCGATGGAACACCGTCGGATCGCACGACGGAACACCGTCGGTTCGCGCGACAGAACACCGTTGGTCCGCGCGATGGAATACCGTTGGTTCGCGCGCGGGCGAACATTGGAGCGCATGTGCGTGGGCGCGCATGCGCGTAGGCGCGGGCATGCGGTCGCGCGAGCACATGGGCGTATGGTCGCGCAGGAACGTGGGCGCGCGGGTGAGCGCAGGCGGGCGATGGCGCGTAGGCGGGCGATGGCGCGTTGACGAGTGATGGCGCGTCTTGGCGAACGATGGCCCGTAGGCGAGTGAAGGCGCGTTGGCAAGCGATGGCGCATTGGCAAGCGACGGCACGGTGGTGCGTTAACAAAACGCGAACATTGGAGCGCATGTGCGTGGGCGCGCGGGCGTGCGGGCGAGCGGGCGTGCGGGCGAGCGGTCGCGCGAGCACATGGGCGTATGGTCGCGCAGGCACGTGGGCGCGCGGGTGAGCGCAGGCGGTCGGGAGACCGATGGCGCGTAGGCGGGCGATGGCGCGTTGACGAGTGATGGCGCGTCTTGGCTAACGATGGCCCGTAGGCGAGTGAAGGCGCGTTGGCAAGCGATGGCGCGTTGGCAAGCGATGGCGCGTTGGCAAGCGATGGCGCGTCGGCAAGCGATGGCACGTTGGCAAGCGACGGCGCGGTGGTGCGTTAACAAAACGCTAGCGCGCAGGCGATCACTAATGCGTAAGAGACTAGGGATGGTTAGCGCGCATCGCGCTAAACAGAAGGCGCGCAGGTGCATCAGGAAGGTGAGCGCTGAAGCAAGCTATTAATCAGGCGATCCTGGATGGTCGGGAAAAACCGTTGGCGCCCATTGGTGCGTGGCAGGAAAGGGCGCGCAAAAGTGCGCTGGCGATTGAAGAAAGCTGGCGCACAGAAGGACAGAAGTAAAGGTGAGCGCTGGCGAGCAGGAGGAAGATCTACGGCAAGACTCAGCTACCGGAGATCGTGGTCCACAGCAGGCGAACGCTAGATCGCTACCGATGGTGTCCAGGGGATCTGACACGCATGGCAGATCGATGGCGATCGTTGACGCGCAGAAGAACGCTGACGAGCAGGCGAACGTTGACGCGTCTGTGGTCGCTGGCGAGCTGGTGATCGCTGGCGAGCAGAATGCAACGCGTGGAATCCTGTGCGTAGAAGAAGAGTCCTTGTCCAAGACCTGAACCAAAGTTCTAGATTGCGCGGGCGAACGTGGCAGCACAGGGCGCGTGACAGGAACCAACAGGAACAGCAGCGACGATCATCAGGAGAGCGCTGACGAACAGGAGAGCGCTGGCGAACAGGAGAGCGCTAGCGATCCGGAAAACGCTGATGAGCAGGAGAGCGCCTGTGCACTAACACTGAGCAGGAGAGCGCCTGTGCGCTAACACTGAGCAGGAGAGAACACTGCAGAAGGGCACGCAGGGGAACCCTGACACGCAAGGGAAGCACCCCCGTGGGAGGCAACCCTTTGCCCCGAAGGGACCGTTGTCCGTCGGAAGACCGATGTCCGTCAGAAGACCGTTGTCCGTCGTAAGACCGATGTCCATCGGAAGACCGTTGTCCTTCGGAAGACCGTTGCCCGTCGGAAGACGAGGTCAGACTGCTGTCCATCTGCACCAGGGGCGGAAGGTCAAGAAGAAGGAGTTGCAGGCTGCATACGGAGATTCAAAAAGGCGCCTCTTAGCACCCTTATAGGGAGATGGGAGGCCCTCACGACGTAGCAGACGGTGAGTCTTACGGTGAAGGCGGCCAACAGCAACAACAGCAGAAGAGTCCTCCGAAGAGGAGTCTCTATGAGTGTACTCTCTCGCGAACGAAAGAGAAACACTTCGTAGAAGACGGGTCAGCCAGTGACCTAAAAAGAGCAATCCTCCGATGAGGGGCTCCTGCAGTTGCCCAGTCCCTGGAGCGTAACTGCAGGAGCGACCGCCCAGCACCAAGAGTATAGTCGCACGAAAAAAGGCAAGAGAAGAACCCCCCAAAGGAGAAAAAAACTCAAGCCTGGACAGGAAAACTTCCCTCGGAAGGAAAGCTACCCAGCCAAGGAGCCGAACCTCCTGAGTGTTCTAAAATCAACTGGAGAGCTGTCAATCGTCATGGGAGTACTTCCAGGAGAAGGAGACAAGCCCCTGACGATCTATAGGGGAGGCAGCAACAGCCGAATCCCCAGGCCTCAACAAGACAGCTCACTCAGTTGTCACATTACAGAAACGAACTAGATCGGTAACTGTGAAAAATAAAAACAAAAATCATTAGTTAACATTCATTCCCTCGGGAAGGCTCCGAAGAGGAATCCCGAGGGAAAGGAACACAAGAATTACACAACAGGCACGTGCCCTCACAACCACTTACACTCACGGAAGGAGAGCTGTAACCAACACAGAATTATAACAATTATAATTATGTAACTATGTAATTATGTAATTTAAAAATGAATGAACACTAAAGAAAGAACGAAAACCCCAAAAGGAATCGTTCTACAAAGCTGAAAACTCAAAAAATACAATTAGATTCATAAACTAATTGAGACAAAACGTACGGCGTAGCAACCCCACCCACACGGGAAGGAAGCTACTCAGACGTAGTCAAAGTAACGTAGTAAAAGGGTGAACGACCTCAAAGAGAGAGAGAGAGAAAGACCGAAGTCAAACTCGATCGCGACCCATGAAATTACACCATGGTGGCCTAACTTCCGAGGGCTCCACGGAGATATCGTACACTACACACACAAGCACAAACTCTGAAAAGGAAACTTACTGATTTCTATACTCAAATATATACATAAACACGAAAAAATGTTTATATATATATTGAGTAAAAGAAAAGTAAGTGATTAAGTAAAGACAAAACAACAATGGCTGCCAAGCGAGGACAAAGACAGAGACGTCTGTCCATGTCCGAGCCAAAAGTGAAAGTGAAGCAGTTCACCGGTGTGTGAGGGGGGGGAGGGGTAGCTAGCTACCACTCCCCTAACCCCCCGCTAACTAGCGCGGGGGTAATACACCCTCGTTAAATTCTAATGGCTCGCCATTTCAGCTACGCTAAAAGGTAAACCCAATGTAAATAGCATGGTTTGTATTTCGGTTACGGAACAACTAAAAATCCCAGAGGCTAGGAAACGGCAGAACAATAATGTCAGCGCACCGACATTTTGAGCTCACCCTTTGCAAAGGAGAACTTGAAAGAGCTGCAAGTACCCAGCATGAGAAATCTCGAACGAATGTAGCATGGCGGACCAACGGATACGCCGTCGAAAGATAGGCTAGGCCTGGATGCAGCAAGTCAAGGGAGAAATCCCAAAGGCTAAAAGGAACGGCAGTACAGAAAGTAAGCGTACCAACTAAATGAGATCACCCTTCGCAAAGGGGAGCTCCAAAAAAACTGCGCATACCTAGCCTGGGAAATCACAATTCATGGCAGCACAATGGCCAAGAGCCTAACGGTCTAAATTGCCGAAAAATCAAAAACAAGTGGACAAAATAACTCAGTAGGACAAAATAACTCAGTAAACTAGTATAACTGAGGTAAAAAAAACCCTAAGGGAAAAAAGCCACACTCAACGAGTCAGGTAAGACAGACAAACGACATCAGCGAGTCTGTCTACAACTGAAAAGTTATACCGCTTTCTAGGCTAGGCTACCCGAAACTGACAAGCACCAACAAAACATGAAATACAATAATGCAATGTAAATGCAAACATAAATTAGAGCCCAAAGTATCGCAATGCTAAATAAACACTAGCTAACGTGAAACTTACACAATAAATAAAGTGAACATGAAAAATAAGGGCGATCGGGTACGTAACAAGATGCCCCAGCTAGCTGGACTCGGAGTGCTCCGGCTCCCTCAACGTAAAAGCTAAATAACTTTCCCCAAAGGGATCCAAAACATTTACAGCTAAAGCAAACTGCAAAGAAAGGTTGGTATTCAACTTAGACGATGAAGAGGAAGCCATCATACAAAGAAAATCTTCAAAAGAAGCTGATAAAGAGCACACAACAACACAACAGTAGATCGACGCTGCGACAAAGGAATGGGGCGCCAGAGACGTACGAGGGCACCGTAAGGCGAGAGGATATGTAACGGTTCCTCACTTATCCTTCCCCTTAGTGGATTAGACTGGGCAAGGTCTATTGGGGGTGCAGATGTCTATAGTTATCTTCAGATACGTCCGTGATTATACACTATATCTTCGGATAGTCGTTCTGGGGGTTAGAACCCTGGGATACCTGACGGTAATTCTCTTGTAATATCACTCTCAGAAATATTATACAGTAGAAAGCTGCCGAAGGGAACTTCCATCAGGACGACATGGCTATCTCACCCAAAAATATATCTTGGTAAATATATGATACTTTAATTTCTAGCCAAATACATGAACCACATATTTTTCCTACTCGCTATCTTGTGTTTAATGCATTTCTGACCATGATTATTGGGGGCAAACCACCCGTTCATGAGTTTTTGGACCCCTTTATGTAAAGACAATTATGGGGGACCCCAGTGGGAAACCGTTTTTGGGGGGGGTGGGGAAATGTCATAAACGTGTGATTTGCAGCAATAATAATGGTCAGAAATGCAAAATAAGCCAAAGATAACCAGTTGGAAAAATATATGGTTCACATTACTTTTCACAAGATCATATGATTTGGTAGATGCTACAATCAAAGAATTGTATAAGTTATAATGAAAATGTTTCATTAGATGATTAATATGGACCCGCCCGAGAAGTAGTTCACTCGACTTCAGTGGAGGGTTGGATTAAAACCCAAAACAAGTAAAACAAGTAAAAGTAAATGGTTGAAAATAGGCCGAAACATAATTTTTTAGATTTGTGAAAGGGTACAGAAACTAACAAACCAACCTAACCTAACCTAGTAGTTCCCAGGTCACAACCCCTAGTCGGGAGGCAAGCACCCTGGACCCCACTTCCCAGGTCACAATCCCTAGCTAGGAGGAAAGCCCCCGGACCCCCTTCCCAGGTCACAACCACTAGCCGGACAACCCCTTCCTAGCTCACAAACTAAAAGTAAATTACAAATAAATCCTTAGATTATGATAAAATAAATCACAAATAAATTCGGTTTCATTGTAGTGTATTACAGGGCAATATAACGTAGGATACCAACTACTTTTTCTTATAATAAAAATTACGCTCCCTTCGAAAATAACACTCGTTCCCGTCGCAAATTTATAGTTTCAGAAATATATATACATCTATATCCTCCGATAATGGGGGACCCCCAGTGGGAACTCGGGGTTTTGGGTGGGGAAAACATACTGGGGAATCAATATATAATCGTAAAACAATCCTTTTCTTCTCTATACATATCCTTCTTGTATGTATTATAACCGTAGGAAAATACAAAACAGTATAGCTGGATATATTTTGGAGGAGCCATTTCAAAGGTTATTTCATGTAGCCTAGTAATACAGTAACCAGTGCTGCCAACGCCTGATGTAGATCAAATGTTAGCATTCCATACCTGATGTAGATCAAATGTTAGCATTCCATGCTAACATTAGCACCCATTTGTACGTTCGTTCGTTCGTTCGCACCAGTTTTCGGTCTGCGCATATATCACTCCCCTGCGCAAGAGTTTCCCCTCCCCCAATTACTCATTTTATTACCGTATTATTTTCTCATTTTATATTCCCATTCAATATTATTTCTCATACATTCCATTTTACCTTCCTATATTGGGTTTATTTCTTTGGTTATTTCCTTTTCTCTTCCCGGTTTCACATAAATACTTGCTCTGGACTAGTTTTTTTATCCAGTTCATTCTCGGTATAATCATCTCATTTTATATTCCCATTCAATATTATTTATCGTTCATTCCATTTTACCTTCCTATATTGTTTTTATTTATTTTCTTTGGTTATTTCCTTTTCACTCCTCTGTGTCCCATAAATCCTTTCTCTGAACTAGTTTCCGAATTTAGTTCATTCATGTTTACCCTCTAGTCTTCTTTGTTTTTCCCTTAACCAATCACCAACCTAGGCCTATGCAGATATCTCCCTAACCCCCCCCCCCTTCCTTTATCCCTTTGAGCGGTCTGTTCATACCCTTTGTTCCAATGCCTTTTGCGTTGTAACCTTTGATCTGGTGAGACGTTCTACATTCAAAGTGCGGTTTCTTTTTTCGTATTTTTCGATGGAGAAAGTTATAGAAACTTGTAGTGGGTGCAGTATTCCGTACCTAAAAACGGATTTTGAGCGAAGCGAAAAATCTATTTTTGGGTGAGATAGCCATGACGTCCTGATGGAAGGTTCCTTCGGTAGCTTCCTTGGGTATATTAAACTACAAGGATATTCCCAGAGAATTAAACCACAGGTTATCACAGAATTCGAACTTCTGGTGCAAGTATCCTAAAGGTTTCCCTTTAAGACATCGTATATCAACAGGGGACGTATGTATTAACACGCCACATAGCTATCTGCACCCCATATAGAGTTAACACTTCGATATGGAAAGGTGGAGAATAACTGGGGAGCCGTTCCACAGTTACACTCATCCGTGGCTACTTTTGGTACTCGAAACGTAAACAAACGGGCGCCATTGCTAAATGACGTCACGTCCGTCCTCATCCTGATGCCAGCTCCTTGCTAATCTCCATGATACAGCAGGACAGGGCAGGGCCTGAAAGGCTGGACTAGAATAGAAGGGAGGGTCCATCAGGACGTCATGGCTATCTTACCCAAAAATAGATTTTTCGCTTCGCTCAAAATCCATTTTTTGGGCTCAAGCCATGACGTCCTGATGGAAGAGTACCAGACAATCAATGTATCGTGGAAAATTTCCCCTTTTTAGAGTAGAGGTATGTAATGTGACCTCGGTAGAGGTTCCGTGGGGATCCAGCTTCCTGCCCCCCTGGCAGAGAAGTCCCAGCGGATTATACCAAAATTCAAAGTGGTCATCGAAGGGCTACTCACCCTGCAGAGAGTTCGTGAAGGACTCGGAGACAAGACAGAATGGTCAATATTCGTGTAGGAATATTCTCAAGAGTAGACGAGTGATAGTTAATCACTATATTCCATGGATTAGAGAACAATCTGGTCTCGAAGGTATGACGAAGGTAAGTATTCAAGTAGGAATATTACACAGCATGGGTGAGTATATAATACAGACAAATTATATTATTGTTCTCATTTCAAGGAAAAGGGTAAATGAAACTATGACAATATTGTATTTCTAATGGTAATAGGAGCGAAGAGAGACGCACAAGTAATAAAATAGACATTTTATTTCATAAACTGCAGGTTATAGTAATAATAAATGCAATAAAAGATGTAAAGTTAATTTACAATAATAAATAATGTACATAGAAAATAGAAGACCTCAATCTTGAATCTGAAAGAAATTTCAAATTTAGAAAACAAGTTCCAGAGGAACGTCAGTCTTTATCAAAGAAAAAACACATCATGCCCTAGGGCATGTGGCACTCATGTGAAGTCTATGACATTTCACCTTGGTAAGAACAGTCTATTAGAAACACAAAGTGTCCATGGAATCACTATGTATCACACGAGGGTCAACACAGGCACCCGTAGAGTTAAAGTCCCAAGTAACTCGCTGTTCTATGCAGAGTTAACGGCAGGTTTCATAACACTACCTGCGGCTACCACGAAATGTATGACTTCATGCACTTGCTTCGCGTAGTGCTTGAAGAAAACGCGCAAAGATTTTCATCCTGTGAAGCTCTTGAGGCTTTCAAAATCCATACTCTGGAAGAAATTCAGAGAAGACGCGACTTTTCTAGGATCATGACCTGCAGGTGTACTGTCAGGATCCGCTCTGCGAATGAAGTAGGTGATTTTCGCTCTTAGTTGTTTCAGTGACAGGTCGCTACCCGATGTTTCTCCTTTGAAGAGTTGACCTCCACCGAAGTCTGAAGTTCTTCAAAGATAGACCTTGAGACTCTCTATTGGACATAGAGAGACATCTTCCTTCAGGGGGCAGATTCTCCAGGGGCCCTATCTCTTGGTGGGTAATTCGTTTTTGGCGAGAAACGTCGGATCAGGAAAGAGGGTAAGTTCTCCTGTATCTGCGAACAGGATATGACCCTCGTCTCTTGATAATGCCACTATTTCGCTGACTCGGGCTCCCGAGGCGAGAGCAAAAAGGAAGATAACTTTTTGAGTCAGGTCCTTGAGAGGGCACGAATCGTTGTCCAAGTTAGAGGCAAAATGGAGCACCTTGTCCAGGGACCAGGAGATAGGTTTTGGCGGAGGTGCTGGGCGTAGTCTAGCGCATGCCTTTGGTAGTTTATTGAAGATATCGCTAGACAGATCAATCTGGAAGGCGTACAGTAGTGGTCTAGTCAAAGCTGATTTGCAGGTAGAAATCGTGTTGGCTGCTAAGCCTTGTCCATGAAGGTGAATGAAGAAGGACATGCAAAAATCAATGGTGATTTCCGTAGGATTTTTTGCTTTGACGAACGAGACCCACTTTCTCCAGGATGATTCGTATTGCCATCGTGTGGATTCGGTCTTGTATTCCTCGAGGAAGTCTAGACTTTTCTTCGAGATCCCAAAACTTTTCTTTGCGGCTAGGGAGAGAAAATCATGAGATGAAGGTCCCTGACTTTCAGTGATGAAGCGAAGACAGTCGACTTCTGTACTTGCTGAGAGAGAACTGGGCCCGGGAGGGGAATCAGCGTGGGCTGCAGCTCCAGGACCAGGGGGTACCAATTGCTCCGGGGCCACTTGGGAGCCACTAGGGCCGCTGTCCCTTTGAAGGTTCTCAGTTTGGAGAGGACTTTCAGCAGAAGGTTTGGGGGAGGGAACAGGTATATCCTGGACCATCTGTTCCAATCCAGTGACATGGCATCCACTGCTTCTGCTTTGGGGTCCTCGTACGGGGCCACATAACGAGGAAGTTGATTGTTGTCGCTCGTTGCGAAGAGATCGATCTGAAGTTCCGGGACTTGGCGAGAGATGAAGGAGAATGATCTTGCGTCTAGAGACCATTCCGACTCTATTGGGTTTGTCCGTGATAGAGCGTCCGCCGTCACGTTGCGGAATCCTTGTAGGTGAACTGCAGACAGGTGCCATTTCTTCTTTTCTGCCAGACGGAAGATTGGAAGAAGTACCTGATTTATCTGGGGCGATCTCGAGCCCTGACGATTGAGACATCTGACTACCACCGAGTTGTCCAGAGTCAGACGGATGTGGATCGAGGGAGGCGGAGAGAGTTTCTTCAGGGTGAGAAGGACCGCCATGGCCTCCAAGATGTTGATGTGAAACGTCTTGAATAGGGGAGACCATGTTCCTTGAACCTGTCGTTGGTGGGAGTGACCTCCCCAACCCTCCAGCGAAGCGTCCGTGTGGATATTGAGCGATGGAGGTGGGTGTTGAAGAGGAATGGACCTTTTCAGGGCCTTTGCTTCCGACCACGGCTTTAAGAGTAACCGAATTCTGTTTGGGAGCCGTCTCTTGAGGTCTCTTCAAGCGATGGATGCTGAACATCTCCAGACTCCCGCGGCATCCTTTAGCTGTGCGCGAAGCACTGGGTTTGTCACAGAGGCGAACTGTAGAGAGCCTAGAACTTGTTCCTGCTGTCGTCTTGAGATCCGTTTGGATTTCAGCAGTTTTTTGACAGACCCTGCTATTTCCTTCCTTTTCTTCTGCGGGATGGAAAGGCGGTGTGACTGAAGATCCCAATGGATTCCCAACCATTGAAACTTCTGAGCTGGAGAGAGGCGAGATTTCTCGGTGTTTATCTTGAATCCCAGATGTTCTAGGAACTGGGTGACTTTGTTGCAGGATCGTACACAATCTTCGGGCGATGTCGCCCAGACCAGCCAGTCGTCTAGGTAAGCCATCACTTGGATGCCACGAAGGCAGAGCTGTTGAATGATGGCGTCTGCCAGCTTGGTGAAGATCCGTGGGGCCACGTTGAGCCCGAAGGGCATGGCCCTGAAGGCGTAACTTTTCCTTTGGAGTCGAAATCCTAGGTAGGAGGAAGCGTGATGGTTCATTGGAACGTGCCAGTAGGCATCCGCCAGGTCTATGGAGACCGTGTAGGACCCTTGAGGCAGGAGGGTCCTTATTTGTTGAAGAGTCAGCATCTTGAACTTGTTGTTCGCAATGAACTTGTTGAGGGGGGATAAGTCTAGAATGACTCTGAGTTTGTCGGAGTCCTTCTTGGGGACGCAAAATAGTCTCCCTTGGAACCTGGTTGACTTTACCCTCCTTATCACCTTCTTGTTCAAGAGTTCTAGGACGTACTCTTCCAGGAGGGGGGTTGACTGTTGGAAGAATTGCTGGAAGGCTGGGGGTTGTTGTGTCCAGCTCCAGCCTAGTCCCTTCTTGACGATGCTGTGTGCCCAGGGATCGAAGGTCCAACGATCCTGGAATTGGCGGAGTCTTCCTCCCACCGGGAGCACTTCATTGCTTCTGGCTTCCCGAGGGTTTGCTACCTCGGCCGCTAGCTCCCCTTCCTCCTCTGCCTCTGGAGGGGCGGCGAGACGCATCTCTGCCTGAACCTCTGTTTGAGCCTCTACCTTTGGGACGAAAGGTAGTGGTGTGCTGCTCAAATGCAGGGGTGAAGACCGGTGACTGTGAGACCATCGGTTGGGTGACCAGCTGAAAGGTCTGTTGTGGCTGAGCTGCCACTTGGGGAGTAGCGGAACCCGGAAACTGCCGTCTCTGTTGACGTTGCTGGGGTTTGGGCTTCTGAGGTTTCCTCTTAGGTTGAGGGCCATCGTCCTGAGAGGATTTCCTTTTCTTCGACATGCCCCACTTATGGAGAAGGTTCCTGTTCTCTGTGGCGGCTTTGTCAGCGATCTCTTTCACTAAGGAGGATGGAAAGAGGTATTTACCCCAGATATTGGAGGATATCAGCCTCCGGGGTTCGTGTTTCACCGTAGCGTTCGCGAACACGAATTCATGACAGGCTCTGCGAGCCATAGTGAAGCTGTACAGGTCCTTCATTACAGTTGCCAAATGCGTTTTGGCTAGGACCATGTAGAAGTCCGGAATCCTAGTGTCTCCGGCCATGACTTCAAGCTGTACCTGGAGGGACAGTGATGCGGCAAGCCTCTCCTTCGTATCTTGTTCCCTACGAAGAAGGTGATCGTTGAGCTTCGGGAGGTCCTCATTAAACTGACGACCGGCAACGTCAGGCTCTAACTTCCCCACTGTGAATGTTGACTGGACGTCTTTCCAGTGTCTATCATCAGGGGGGAACAGTCAGGGAGAAGGGCCTGCACTCCTCCAGTACAGGGCAAGGTTTCCCTTCTTCCACTGCTTTCAATACCACAGTGAAGGCCTTTTCTCTAAAGGGGAAGGTCGCATTGTTCGGTGCGTTAAAGGTTGGGTGCTTTTTGCTAAGCGCCGGCATCTTAGAATTGGTGAAGCCCCTACTCTTCACCGTGTTGGCTAGCATAGCCTGGGCCTTCGAGAGATCGAACACAATTACCTCCTTCGGTTCGGTCTCTTCTTTAGAGGCGGGTTCGGACCTGAGCCGGACGTAACAGTCCGGATAAGACTCGAAATTCGGGAAGAACTCCACTTCTTCCAACGCGATCGAGCCGACCTTCTCACTGATGAAGATCTTGCCCGTGGTGATCGGCATGTGCTCGGCATACCTCCATGGGTTAGTATCCGAGCAAGCAGGGAGGTCCTTAACCGAAATCCGTTTCGGTTGCTTAAAACTTCCTAGGTTAGACCTGAATAGCTCGTGGGTCTCGCGAAGTTTCTTATCCATGAGGGCTTCAAGCATCTTGAAGACCTCCTGAGTGCCTGATGGGTGAGGATCCGGGGTGGCAGACGTCGAAGGAAGGGATTCCTCGGTCGGCGTAGGAGTTGGTGCAGGGGTAGGAGTGGGAGCGACCTCATGCTCCGAATCAGGGTATTCCACCTGATCTTCCTCATAGTTGAGCTCCTCGCCCATGAGGTTCCTCTCCGTTGCTTCCGAAACTTCCGACATACGTTCTGCGTTGTCGGAATCTAGACGGCACTCATGCATGGACTGGGCCATGAAAATATCAGGTTCCACCACTATCTAGACGGTGGGAATCTGATCACTGGGGACCACTGAGTCTTTTGATGCCTTCGGAAATAGCAAGGCCCTCAAATCTTCGGTGGCGAGATACGGTCCAGTGGCGTTCTTCTGGAAGCCACGCACCCACTTGCGTAGCTTCTCCCGAGCGTTGTCCCTTGCCTCCGCTGAAGGAGGATCGTCGAACGCTTCGACCAGACGACTCTTGCAGACTGTACAGTGCTGCGGGTCCCAGAATTTCAGGTTGCTTTTCTTGGCGGCGCAGGGGGCGTGGGTCCGACACGACTTGTGCCCGTAGAAGTCCGGGCGTTTCACTCCGCAGAAGTTGCTTTCACACTTCATATACTCCTCCTGTAAAATAAAGAGATCATGAGTATATAGAAGGCATAAGAATGACTTAAATTACTCTAAGATTAAATTTTAAGTTGTCAAAATTTTATCTAACATTAAATAATTCATAAATATTGTAATGTTTGAGGGTAGGAGCGGGAAAGGAAATAGATACACATACTGGTGAATCCCGCCCAGTCGGTTACCGTAACCTTATCATTAGGCAATTTCATTTGTGGCCGAGGGACACAAAACGGAAATCCACGTGGATCACCGTGGTGGGTAGAAGCTAAGTTTCTAGCAGAGATTGCCTGCGAGGTGTATCAGGGACTGAGACCACTCAGTTCCTTCGGGTAAAAGGGGAATAGGAGACCCCGTATAGATCTAGGTTCCAGCAACCGGCCGTGCTAAAACACAGAGTATGCTGGAAAATTGTAATGTGCAAGAAGACAGCCCAGCCACAAATTAGGATGGTAAGACAATACCTATATATAGAAGTGGCTAAGCCATCTGGCTGCAGTGTAGGACTGTCGGCATGTTGTCGACAGGTAAGAGAAGGGGTGCATGTCCCTTGGCGCCTCTGGAGGGCGCCGGCAGGCCGACGGCATGCCGGAGGCCGCTCCAGCAGGGTGTAAGGCATCAAGACAGACACATTGAGTATCTAAGCATAATACCAACTTAGCGACCGCCGGCACAGCGGCGGAACGCCGGGGGCTCCGGCAGCCGAAGGCTGACGGCTTGGTGATCAGTTCATAAGATAATTAAGTATATGGTAGTATATCCAGACCGCCGGCAATCAATGCCGGCCCGAAGGTCGGGCAACTGAAACTAGGTAAGGGAGGGGTGGATCATCGGTTGTATGCCGACGGAAGGCGGCAGCCCCCGCCACACGGAAGGCTGACGACTTAGAGGAGGGAGGGTATCTTATGAAAGAGAGTCACCAAAGTGTAGGGCAGTATCGCCGGCAGTAGAGGCGGCAAGGGACCGGCACCAGGATAGATGGAGAGAAAGGTAAGGAGAGATTGGAGGGGTAAGACCACATACCCCTCCGGCATCCCTCCAGAGAGAGTGTACACATGATAGGAGTAGATACACCTAGCATCCAATGGCAGGGGGCCGGCAGCCGGCCGGGTGCCAGGGTAACCCAAGGGAGGGTTAGAGTACACTCAAGAGGGGGAACCCCCTGCTGGACAAATCGCTGCCAGTGGCTACCCCCCATAGGACGCTATGAAGGGTATGTGTACCAGAGCGGCCTGCTCAGCAGGAGAGCAAGATAGCCCTATCACTCCACCCAAGGGAGGAGTTGTAGGACTAGGGACAGATGTGTATAGGCAAGCCTATGTATAGGCTAGCCTACACCAAAGGGATAGGTGGGGAGGGAGAAGAAGAGGGGTCTTTCATAGAGGAGGCTCTGTACAAGAACGGCCACCAAGGAAAGGGAGAACGCTCCCTAGCCTAGGGTAGGTAACCAGAATGAGAATGGTGCAAGAGTACCATCTCAAACTATAAAAGTACAGAACTAGCCCCCCCCCCCCCCAAAGCGTAACCTAGAAAAGGAGTGTTAATTCTCAGGCTAGGTAGGCTGAAAGACACATCGCAAGTTGCAGGGAGGGATGAGTAATCCCAACCAGAAGCAACTGAGGAAGGGCAGAGCCGTTCCTCTTTCTCGGTCGCAACCCTAAGGGGGGATCGTTCCCTTAGGGTAGACAGAGAAAGCGATAAATACTCTGATTGTGGACAAAATTCCCCTATATAGAAGGGGAAGCATGGCCACACAGAGGGAATACCCGTAGGCAAGGGATGTAGGGAGCATATAGGGGTTCCTACATTTAGGTTAGGTTAGAAAGGAACGCAATCAAACCGGTCCCCTATATGGTCCCTGAAGGCGAAAACACTTACATCACAGTTAACAGTATGATAAATAATGCCACTATCTTCATAACTTAACCTAGGATCACTGGAATATATCATGCATGAACACAAGTGCTAGGTTAACTAGCCTAGGGGCTAAGCTAGCGATCTATTATAGGGTCGAGCGACGACCGAGTAATAGAGCATTAAAACACGATATATGAAGTTCCTAGCTATAAAGACTAAATAACTAACAATATCAATTAGTTAAGAGGCCGGAAAAGGCTGTTCTGGGTAGCTAAATAAGGCATGCAAGAGAACAGCGACGCCATAAAATGGCGTGTCCGGTAGCAGCACAGCTCCGTCACAAAACACAAAATATTACGAAAAGTATAAGTTACTTTACGGCTAGAGCTTATTTAAACAATACTGGGACCTGGTACTCAACTTTCCAGAAGAAGGCGAGGCTGAAGGTAAAGACATAACGGCGATGCAAGTCGATGAAAATCGCACAAGGGGAAATCCGTCAAGAGCAAGGTGCTAACAGCAGAAGGATGAGGACGGACGTGACGTCATTTAGCAATGGCGCCCGTTTGTTTACGTTTCGAGTACCAAAAGTAGCCACGGATGAGTGTAACTGTGGAACGGCTCCCCAGTTATTCTCCACCTTTCCATATCGAAGTGTTAACTCTATATGGGGTGCAGATAGCTATGTGGCGTGTTAATACATACGTCCCCTGTTGATATACGATGTCTTAAAGGGAAACCTTTAGGATACTCGCACCAGAAGTTAGAATTCTGTGATAACCTGTGGTTTAATTCTCTGGGAATATCCTTGTAGTTTAATATACCCAAGGAAGCTACCGAAGGAACCTTCCATCAGGACGTCATGGCTTGAGCCCAAAAAGCAGTACTGTAGCTAAATTCCATGGTGATTTTTTTGATTCTTCAGGTAATGTTGAACATTTTCTTAAATCTCACAACGTTATTCCTCAGAGTTTAAAGTGCCCCAAGTGCCGTTCTGTTTTATCTTATAGGGAAGACATTTACGTGTTTTATTGCAATTCTGAATCCATCATTCGTAAAACTAAGAAGAAACGTCGTTGTGGTTATACCGTCAGTGCCTATAAAGGTACTTTTTTGGACAAAAGTCGTCTACCCCCATGGAAGATAATATTATGGGCCAACCACTTTTTGCATAAACATTCGGACCATGAGACCCTCATGGATGGTATCGACATACTGTATCTTCGAAAACTAGTGTCGATTGGAGAAGTTTCTGTTCCGAGGTTACCGAATACTTCTTCGATAATCAAGAGGCGATTGGTGGTGACGGAGTTACTGTTGAAATAGACGAAACTCATTTTTGTAAAGCTAAATACAACCGTGGTAGACCGTTAAGTGCCATATGGGTCTTTGGGGGTATTGAACGTGTGTACAAGAAATTTTTCATTATCCCTTTAGTTCCCCCCCTTTCTACTAAACGAGATGCTGCTACTCTAATTCCCCTCATCCAGGAGTATATCAAACCTGGTAGTATTATTATCAGTGATAAGTGGTCTGCGTACAACTCACTATCGGAAATTGGTTACGTACATAAGTCTATTAATCATTCGGAACATTTCGTTGACCCCCTAGACCCAACCAATTTTGAAATATATATATATATATATATATATATATATATATATATATATATATATATATATATATATATATATATATATATATACATATATATATATATATATATACATATATATACATATATATATATATACATATATATATATACATATATATACATATATATATACACATATATATATATATATATATATATATACATATATACATATATATATATACATATATACATATATATATATATATATATATATATATATACATATATATATACATATATATATACATATATATATACATATATATATACATATATACATATATATATATATATATATATATATATAATATATATATATATATTATATACATACATACATACATACATACATACATACATATATATATATATATATATATATATATATATATATATATATATATATATATATATATATATATATATATAAATATATATATATATATATATATATATATATATATATATATATATATATATACCTATATGGTATTATTACAGTTTCAACCATTATGGGAAATCTATTATACTAATATTTTTCCCGAGTAAAGCAAGTCTTTTGTAGTAATTCTGTATACTGTAATATTATCTGTCGCAAATGCCTAGTTCTTTATACTGTATATCGACGATCAAACTCACGCTACTCATGTCTTCCTCCCAGGTTTTTTCTAAGTCTGTTGTTATTGTTGACTGTGTCTTGTTTTTGCTCAAATGAGCCCTGTAACCACTATAATCCGCAGACAAACTAGTCCACTATGACGTCTTACAGGTTTGGCCAATCACAGCGCGACAATACATTATCTTACCCAAGCATTTCATTTCGTTCTTAGACATGGAGGCCATGGCAAGCACGTCATCTCATGTTGCACAAGAAGTTGAAATTCCATCTTCTTGTCCTGACTGTTTCCTAACTTACAATGAATTTGTTGTAACTTATTCGGGGAATATTGAAAAACTAGTGGATTTGTGCCAGAGAGACAATTTAATTTTACAAAATAAAAATTGTCCTGCATGTCAAGGAACCTTCGCAACGGCTTCACGTTTTCCTCAAAGCAGCAGCACATCTTTATGAACCAACAGTTTAAGGTAAGCTTCATTAATTTATAGAGAATATTATAATGGTGATAGCATAACAATGTATACAGCAGTACCATCACTTTGGATTTGGTTTGATGGATGTGTTAGGTAGTGGCCGTAAGGGGGGGGGGTTGCAGGGGCTAGGCCTAGGTAGGGGTACAGGGCCCTAGGTTAGGTGGTTGTATTAGGTTCGGTAGTGCCCCGAAAATCACTGTGGCCTTAAGGGGGGTCGCAGGGGGGGGGGGGGGCGGAGCACCCCTGGTAGGCCTAGGTAGGGGTACAGGGCCCCTAAGCTAGGTTAGGTGGGTTTAATAGGTTTGGTAGTGCCCTGAAAATCACTGTGGCCTTAAGGGGGGGGTCGCAGGGGGGCGGAGCCCCCCCCCCCCCCCGGTAGGGCTAGGTAGGGGTATAGGGGGAGGGGTGGTGGAAGGATAAGTATTCATTTATTGCAAATATCATTTAACGCACCCCCCCCCCCAACCCAAAACCCCGGTTCCCACCTGGTGTCCCCCATAATTGTTGGGATGAAGTAGGGTCTTTCTGCATTACAACATATGAAACAAAAACAATAAAAACATGGTTACAAACACTGATTTTTCAGGAATAACTTGTTGTTTTAACTCCAATTACATAGTAAATCTCTAAATCAGATGGTTTGCGGTCAAAATAAACGTTAAATCCGTTGGATCTACACTATTTCTGATGCAACAAATATATTTTTATTCCAGTTTCCCCATAATGGTTGAAACTGTAATTTTACCAAAAAAATATTTCAGGAATTGAAGGTCTTGACTTTTTCTAAGTTTAGTGTATATCTTTCCATGGGCACGCAAGGTAGCTCTTGTTAGTTTGTATATCTGTTTTCATCTTACTTGGCTCCTCCCCATTGCGCAATGTGACAATATTTGCTTGAATGCGCATTTGCTCCTCCCACTAATGTCGCTCCTCCAATCTAAATACTACTGGGTTCTTTTCAAGGGTTATTATTGGACGATTCATTGGTCTCTCAGTCTTGTTTCAAGGATCTGTTTTTCGTGCAATATAACATTGTAAACGATAGTATTTTGTTTTTTTCCCTATTTCATTATGGGAGAAACCCGTGATTGTCGTTTGTTTTCGGTTTTCAAAAGTTCCGGTTTCTATATTTTCATCACACGTCACTTTACTGTCATGGATCCTCCGGTACGGTTGTGTGAAATATGTCGTTATTCCTATTTTGATGTGATCGGCCGATTTCATGGGAATTATAATGGAACTCCTGAAGTAGTGAATCGTTTTCTAAGGGAGCATTCCGTATTACCTTTAAGTGTCCAGTGTGGTAAATGTGATTCGCCTTTACATTTTCGTGAGGATAGACATGTGTGGTATTGTACCAAATCTGAACGTATTCCAGTACTTGATGATTCAGAAGAGGGTCAACCACAACCTTCCACATCTTCATCGTCATCTTCCGTTTAAGGTAAGAAGTGATTTAACAAAATATATATATTCAAATTTACCCCTGGTTAAAGCGGGGGTCGCAGGGGGGGCCAAGCCCCCCCCGGTAGGGGTACAGGGCCCCTAGGTTAGGTTAGGTGGGTTTGTTAGGTTCTGTGGTGCCCTGAAAATTACTGTGGCCTTAAGGGGGGGTCGCAGGGGGGGCGAAGCCCCCCCCGGTAGGGGTACAGGGCCCCTAGGTTAGGTTAGGTGGGTTTGTTAGGTTCTGTGGTGCCTTGAAAATTACTGTGGCCATAAGGGGGGGTCGCAGGGGGGGCGAAGCCCCCCCCGGTAGGGGTACAGGGCCCCTAGGTTAGGTTAGGTGGGTTTGTTAGGTTCTGTGGTGCCCTGAAAATTACTGTGGCCTTAAGGGGGGGTCGCAGGGGGGGGGGCGGAGCACCCCTGGTAGGCCTAGGTAGGGGTACAGGGCCCCTAAGCTAGGTTAGGTGGGTTTAATAGGTTTGGTAGTGCCCTGAAAATCACTGTGGCCTTAAGGGGGGGGTCGCAGGGGGGCGGAGCCCCCCCCCCCCCCCCCCCCCCCGGTAGGGCTAGGTAGGGGTATAGGGGGAGGGGTGGTGGAAGGATAAGTATTCATTTATTGCAAATATCATTTAACGCACCCCCCCCAACCCAAAACCCCGGTTCCCACCTGGTGTCCCCCATAATTGTTGGGATGAAGTAGGGTCTTTCTGCATTACAACATATGAAACAAAAACAATAAAAACATGGTTACAAACACTGATTTTTCAGGAATAACTTGTTGTTTTAACTCCAATTACATAGTAAATCTCTAAATCAGATGGTTTGCGGTCAAAATAAACGTTAAATCCGTTGGATCTACACTATTTCTGATGCAACAAATATATTTTTATTCCAGTTTCCCCATAATGGTTGAAACTGTAATTTTACCAAAAAAATATTTCAGGAATTGAAGGTCTTGACTTTTTCTAAGTTTAGTGTATATCTTTCCATGGGCACGCAAGGTAGCTCTTGTTAGTTTGTATATCTGTTTTCATCTTACTTGGCTCCTCCCCATTGCGCAATGTGACAATATTTGCTTGAATGCGCATTTGCTCCTCCCACTAATGTCGCTCCTCCAATCTAAATACTACTGGGTTCTTTTCAAGGGTTATTATTGGACGATTCATTGGTCTCTCAGTCTTGTTTCAAGGATCTGTTTTTCGTGCAATATAACATTGTAAACGATAGTATTTTGTTTTTTTCCCTATTTCATTATGGGAGAAACCCGTGATTGTCGTTTGTTTTCGGTTTTCAAAAGTTCCGGTTTCTATATTTTCATCACACGTCACTTTACTGTCATGGATCCTCCGGTACGGTTGTGTGAAATATGTCGTTATTCCTATTTTGATGTGATCGGCCGATTTCATGGGAATTATAATGGAACTCCTGAAGTAGTGAATCGTTTTCTAAGGGAGCATTCCGTATTACCTTTAAGTGTCCAGTGTGGTAAATGTGATTCGCCTTTACATTTTCGTGAGGATAGACATGTGTGGTATTGTACCAAATCTGAACGTATTCCAGTACTTGATGATTCAGAAGAGGGTCAACCACAACCTTCCACATCTTCATCGTCATCTTCCGTTTAAGGTAAGAAGTGATTTAACAAAATATATATATTCAAATTTACCCCTGGTTAAAGCGGGGGTCGCAGGGGGGGCCAAGCCCCCCCCGGTAGGGGTACAGGGCCCCTAGGTTAGGTTAGGTGGGTTTGTTAGGTTCTGTGGTGCCCTGAAAATTACTGTGGCCTTAAGGGGGGGTCGCAGGGGGGGCGAAGCCCCCCCCGGTAGGGGTACAGGGCCCCTAGGTTAGGTTAGGTGGGTTTGTTAGGTTCTGTGGTGCCTTGAAAATTACTGTGGCCATAAGGGGGGGTCGCAGGGGGGGCGAAGCCCCCCCCGGTAGGGGTACAGGGCCCCTAGGTTAGGTTAGGTGGGTTTGTTAGGTTCTGTGGTGCCCTGAAAATTACTGTGGCCTTAAGGGGGGGTCGCAGGGGGGGCGAAGCCCCCCCCGGTAGGGGTACAGGGCCCCTAGGTTAGGTTAGGTGGGTTTGTTAGGTTCTGTGGTGCCTTGAAAATTACTTTGGCCATAAGGGGGGGTCGCAGAGGGGGCGAAGCCCCCCCCGGTAGGGGTACAGGGCCCCTAGGTTAGGTTAGGTGGGTTTGTTAGGTTCTGTGGTGCCCTGAAAATTACTGTGGCTTTAAGGGGGGGTTGCTGGGGGGCCCTACCCCCCTCCCCCCGGTAGGCCTAGTTAGGGGTATGGGGGAGGGGTGCTGGAACATTAATTATTCATTTATTGCAAATATCATTCAATGCCCCAACACCCTCCCCCCCCTTCCCCCACCCAAAACCCCGGTTCCCAAAGGGTGTCCCCCATAATTGGTGGGATGAACTAGGGTATACATAGTAAATCTCTAAATCGGTTGGTTTGCAGTCAAAATAAACGTTAAATTCATTGAAACCACACTATTTCTGATGCAACAAATATATTTTTATTGCATTTTTCCAAATTTGGCTGAAACTAAAAATTTACCATTTTTTTTCTCTGTAAGTATGCATTAGCGACAATAATGTATTGAGAAGAAGTGTTTTGTTATCACGTGCTTTACTAGGAAAATATATTAATATAATACATTTCCCAATTTGGTTGAATCTAAAACTTTACCTATATATTTCTGAAACTATTCATTTCCGTCAGGAGCAAATGTTATTTTCGAAGAAAACGAATCTTTTTCTATAGTAAATGTAGTTTTCCCTAGGGTACATTACCCTGTAATAAAGTACAATAATACCGATTTTTTTAAGCATGTACGCTATACAGTACTTTCATTGACATACCTCAAATACTTTTACTCTCTGAACCAACATTTTTTTTCCTCTTAACACTCCTGAATTAGCACAGCACTGTTTGGTTGCTGGTTTGAGTATGATGAAGTCACAAAGTTACTCAGTAAACTTTAGAAAAATAGGTATGAAACAAAAAAATGTATTGCGGATGCCTTACCTTATCTTACACCAAATATCAGTTAGGCTTACTCATAAGTAGCACACATTGCATGTATTATACTGTTAGTACTAACCGTTCTTTATCCTTAAGGAACCTGTGAAACACCAAATGAAGATCGGTTTCTTTTTGTTTATGCCACACAACACACTTATGTGACTTATTCAGTGTTGGCGACATGAATTCGTTTGTGTCAACTGTCAAATTCAAAATATAAACAAACACGACATGCAACATACCCACAACGCCATCTGAACACCGAGCGTTCAAACTATAGTGATAATAGTGTTCACTTAGGAGTTGGTAACTAGTATTTTAACATTCGTATGTTGAGCCCTCTTATCTTCTTTCAGTATATAGTCTTCGGGGTCAATCAATCGTCAGACGAAAATAAGACCCACTTCGCGCAAGCTCTCAAGTAAGTTACCTCGGTCCATCTGTCTCTCAGGAGTGCTATGCGCTTTTATTCCAGTCTCTAAATCTCTTTATCTATCCATTCTTGATACTTATCTTTTTACATTATCTCCTTTCAGTAAAACTAAGCTTCTGTAAAGTCTGTCATATTCGTCATGTTGGTTATAAGTAAATACTAATCCGACAATTAAAGGATACTCCAGTACTGACCAGAGGAATTGAAGATATTTATGAAGGCAACTAAAACGAGTGTTTGCCACCCTCGTGGTGTTTATTGTGTTCATCATTTCCTGCCAAAATATTTTATTTTCTGATGTATATAATCAATTTCAAAAGCATTTCGGGATATTTTGTCATCAATAACAGTACAAGATTTCATGACATCAAACCACTTCTCAACTAATGATATGAAGTTTGCTGTTTCCTCCAAATTGCTACTATTTAACAGGGCTTTCTTGCACAAATGTGATGTTGCGTTTGTAGTCGTGCTGGATAGCAGTTGCACAGCCACACAAGCTGCTTCTCTTATCCTAACCAATTGGAGTGGCTTTCGTTTAATTTATATGAAATCAAACTTCCCTCTTGCAGTTTGAAACCCGACTTGACAAAATTGTCCCGATAAGTTTGATCAAATGTGGCGCATCTGCAAAAACAAAAACGTCCTTGTCTGCACACGGATTTATTTTTAAGAATTTCCAGACACGAAGATTTGTCGAACTCAAGTCAAGCACTAATGCAACATCATGACAGCTGATTATTTCAACACTTTCTATTAGATTTGAAAGAATTTTCTCAATGTTTGATTGATCAAATGTATGATATATTGGCTGCCTCCAGTTACCTATAAGTCCCACTACTTTCACACCTTGCACTTTATCATAAGGTTTATATAAGGTATCTACGTCTTTATCATAAGAATAAGCTTTTTGTAAACCCATATTACCAATTGACATAAATGTAATTCTTTCCATTGATGATAAACTGTCCGCTTTCACTTTCATAAAATACTACAGACATTAACAATTCTGGCTCAAAATTGAAATTTCTAGCCTAGTTATTAAGTGTGGAGGCAGAGGGCAAAGATAGGCCTATACTTTTTTTTTTTGGGGAGGGGGGCCTAAAATTTCGCAAAGGGAGATCTAAGCGATATGTTTGTCAGACCAATTATGAGGTCTATTTCTAATAAAAGCATTTAATTGAGTTACAGTGATTATGGATTTGAATGTAACTTAAAGCTATTCTCTGGTATATAACTTTTCCTTTATGCTCGGCGTGCGCTTTTGGTCTTTTGCTTCTTGCAGTTGCCTTTTCAATTGCAATATTTCCTCTTGCATTTTCATTTTGATCTTCAAAAACTCTTATTTCGTGACCACCACCGGGTGCTTGAATGTCTGATGTAGTCTGCATTTCCTCACGGGACATAAATTGACTGATGCTCACATTGTTGCTCTTCTAGATTGATCAGCCGGACAAGAATGTGAAAGAAATTAAAGTAACCTCAGTAAAAAAAAAATACACTATCCGTGATATAATGAAGAAAATAAGAACCATATATATATATATATATATATATATATATATATATATATATATATATATATATATATATATATATATATATACTTTCTATTTCGCTCAAAAGTGACAGAAAATATTATCAGGATAATGCCTAGATATTTCAAAACTGGTCTAAGAATTACACATCATAATTCTCTCAAAACATCTAATATACTATAGTGGTCATAATGTTTTAGCACACGTCATACAGATTTTTCTTTGATTTTATTATTAGCTAATGGTTGTATGCTGTGCTTGCTTATTTTCTATGTTTTTCCAAATAGAAATTAGTTTTTTTTTTTCCTGAATAAATTAGTTTTCAATCGGATGCAAATAGCCATTACCTTTGGGCAGAGAAAGAAATGGAACAGCTTCCTGATTCAAATTCAGTGGATTCCTGTGTCTTTCTGTTCCGATTCTTGGGTGTCTGTGTTCCAAGGAGACGTAATTTAATGTTATCAGCAATATTTTCTTTGCAGAAATGCACAGAATAAATTACAGCATGCTGCATGCTCTGAATTGATCCTATTAGATCGTGGAAAAGAACCAAGATAGAAGAGATTTCTAAATCCCAAGGAGCACTTGTTCATCCCAGTGATGAATATCTTAATAAACAATTACAAAAGATGGAGAAGTTGTTTGAGTGCCACCATTGAGAGACAGTGTTAAACACTAGTAATGGAGCCATTAAGGAATTGTCGAGTGATGTTAAAAGTATTGTTGATTTACCAGAAGAGGTAATAGGTTATTATGTCCGTTTTGGACTGATTTTTTAGAATACGGGTTCTAATCAGAACGGTTATAAATGTCAAAAGTTTTAAGGTAATGTGAATAAGATATAAGTGAGCTTTGTATTATTAGATGCCAGTGTCCTTGTATTGTATATCTATTATCACATATATAGGCTACCTTATATACGAAGTTTTCAGTATCATTTTCTAATATCCTTTTAAAGGAATATCTAGTCTTATTAATTCACAAGCTGTGATGTTGAACTATTTAATAATTGATTATTGAAGCAATTTTGATTGAATAATTTTCAGTCGGACATTTATTTATCTTTTTTATATATAATCTGAAAACAATTTTAAGCCGTCATTCTCTCTCTCTCTCTCTCTCTCTCTCTCTCTCTCTCTCTCTCTCTCTCTCTCTCTCTCTCTCTCTCTCATTCATAGACACAAGTAAAATGAAACGTAAGTAGAGGAAAAGGATTGAAATATAATTTGTCTTTACTGGTAATGTCTTTAAGGTTATCTGATGATCTATCAAAGAACTTAATCTCTTCACACCTACTTGTGAAGCTATTAAATGACGATACAGATGGAAAAAAGATTTCCCATGGAGTATTGGAAAAACGGGGCGGGTATGGAATTTAGAATTTCTTAGGATCTTCTGATTACCTTTTGGTCTTTCAGAGACATGCTAATCCGCCTTTTATTAGACAGGTAAAAGACACATCATCTACGAAAGCCAAGAAACCAGATCGGTACAAAATGATATCATTTAATTACAAAAGAGAGGAAAATAGAGAGTTAAGTATTTCATTCCCATAAAGGTTAATGGTGGCACGTACCCGAGATGACGTCAGCTCTGGCAAAATTTATCATTAATCGAATGGCAAATACAAACATACCATCTAGGTACGATAGTGAAGCTAGGTTGATTTCAATTGTAAGTACAAGAAACCTGAATTCGACAGGTATATGTGCAGAAGAATTGTCATTCACTTTTATCTTTCTTTGTGTCTAATTGGTACTGTCAATATCATATAAGTATCCTAGACTAGGGTTCGATTATCAGCTGGTCCGATGCTACTGTCATTGAGTGGGTTTTCCTTAGGACTCTGATCCCGAAGTCAATAATGAAATTCAGACACTAATGTATTATAATATTTGGCTTATTTGAAAATGAAAAACACGTCTAAATGTGCAAAATTTATTATTGATCGAATGCCAGTACAAACATACCAATTAGCTACGATGGGGAAGATGGGTTGATTTAATTTCTAAGTACAAAAACCCTGAATTCGACAGGCATATGTACAGAAGAATTGTCATTAACTTTTATCTTTCTTCGTGGCTAAATGCTACTGTCACTGTCATACAAGTATCCTGGACCAGGGTTTGATTCCCAGCCGGTCATATGCTATTGTCTTTGAGGGGTTTTGCCTTGATACTCTGATCCGAGGTCAATAACAGAATTCAGACGTTAATGTATTAAAATAAATGGCTTATTTGAATATATATATATATATATATATATATATATATATATATATATATATATATGTGTGTGTGTGTGTGTGTGTGTGTGTGTGTGTATGTGTGTGTGTGTGTGTATAATTCATCAAATTGTTATTTCTTTATATGATTAATAATATGTGAAGATTAAGATAGAGCATCCTATATTTGAAAATAGCACATAAGTTTCATAGTGTACAAGCGTATATATATCTTTTGCTGTTACTTTACATTTATTATACCGACTAAAGTTTTAGCCACGGATACAAGTCTCTTCTTCAGAGCTGTATAGAGCAATGAAAATACTCCTCAATATAAAGGGTAGTACAATAGAAATCTAAACATGATATCAAAATATTTTTTAAAATTTAGAATTTTTAAATTTTCAGACATTTCAAGAAGATATTTTTGAAGAAAGAAAAAAAAATCTTCCACGAGTTTCATAAGATCATAAGACCCTCTATAGTTTCTCTTGAAATTGTCTATTCCTCAGGCCCTTTTTCTAAAGCTTCGATCATTTCTCATTTGCCAAAATATAAAGTAATTAAAACGGCAATATTACTTGATTCCGCATATGCTATTAAAGCTAATTTGCTCCCTTTCGGTTATTGGTTGGTGTTTCCTTGTTATTGTTCTAATTTCCTCTTCAATGAAGTGATATATACATACATATATATATATATATATATATATATATATATATATATATATATATATATATATATATATATATATATGTGTGTGTGTGTGTGTGTGTGTGTGTCTGTATATATGTATGCATGTATGTATCTCAAAAAATACTTTAACGTAACAAGTGCTCAGCGTCTTCATAGAAATATTTCCCTGATATGATGTTCCTCAATAGCCGCAAACAAAGCCCCATAGAGGAAAATTAAAAAAGAAACCCTGCAGCTCAGAGTTATTCTCCTCCTAAGTGGCTTTGCAGCATTTGACCTCGGCCTTAAGAGGAACCTGAATCGATTGTAGACGTTCACATTCCAGGACTTAAGATCCCTATTAAGGCAGCTGAGAGTCGCAGTAAGGGAAATAAAAGGAGAGGGAGACGCTCTTAGCCACGTGCTGGAAAGTCTCCATAAAATAATCTTCCTCCTCCAAAGTGGGTTTTCAGTGTAGCGTTTTTTTTCTCTCTGAAAGCGTAAAGTATATTTTATGCTCTCTTTCTTGCCACTGCTGCTCTCATGAATGTGTCCTTGTGAATGATTGTGAAAACTGAACTTTGTAAGATATGACTTGAAGAGTCATCAAGGAGGGGGAAATTTAAATTGTATCATAAAAGAGTTATTTAAAATTTTTATCTATTAATTTCTGAGTTTTTATTTTATTGTAGTTATTTTTGTTGCATAGTACACTAGATAGTATAACCCATAAAGTTACTTACGCTTTGTGCTTTTTACGGAGAGTGATATTAGAGTGACATTTTCACATTTGTGTAACACCACACCAAGAATATCTTATTATGTATTATACACAGCAAAATACAGTTCTCAAACCTTTTATAAACAGTGATTTGGCCTTTTTTTTAATATTTATTTATTTAATCAAGGACGTAGGAACAATCCTTTGCTATATCAGGGGTAGATCATTTTGGGGATAAAACTGGGCTGTTTCGTAGGAGTATTTCGTAAATAGTTGCATTGAAAATGTATTTAGGAAAGAATGAGAATTCTAATAAATGTATATATATTTTTCAAATAGAATTTTGGGTATTTGCGTTTTCCAATTCAACCTTTATCAAATTAATGTTTCAATTATGAGATTCTTATATCAACTAATTTGATTGTTATAAGGTAATAAGTGGGTCAGGGCACCATTCACCCGTTGAGATAACAGATTTAGAGAGTTATTGGGTCCTTTGACTGGCCAGACAGTACTTCATTGGACCCCTCTCTCTGGTTAGGGCTTATTTTTCCTTTGCCTACAAATACAGAAAACCTGTCTGGCCTATTCTTTACACATTCTTCTGTGTCCTCATGCACTTGACAACACTGAAATTACCAAATAATTCTACTTCACAAAAGAGATTATCTACTGCACTATAATTGTTCAGTGGCTACTTTTTTTCTGTAATGGGAGAAGAAACTCTTTAGCTGGGGTAAGCAGCTCTTCTAGGAGAAAGACACTCCAATATCAAACCATTATTCTCTAGTCCAGGGTAGTGTCATAGCGTCTGTACCATGGCGTTCCACTGTCTTGGGTTAGAATTCTCTTGCTTGAGGGAGCACTCGGGCACGCTATTCTATCTTGTGTGTGTGTGTATGTGTGTGTGTGTGTGTTGGGTAGGCTTGATAGAAGAGCCATGGATGCTTAGTGGTTAATCAAGAGGTTATTTTTTTTCCCTTATCTGTTTCTCTTTCTTTTCAAAACCATCTTTACTGTCTTCCCTTCGGTTAATGTGGCTATCCTGGAGGGTATTTATCCTTGCATGGTGTATTGGGTAGTTTTTCCAACTTTTTATATATGGGTTTTATTAATAACTTTTTTTGTATATCTGTGCATATAGTTTTTGTTTTCATTAATGTTAATGGAATTTTTATGTATAATGCATCTTTTATATTGCCATTAATTCTTATCCTGTCTGGAGACATCGGGTGATATCCTGGCCCAGTACGTCCTAGGCTTCGTTAGCTGTATTGCAATATTCATGGTCTGCTTCATACAAATATTCAAGACCTTACAATTGTGTCCAGACAGTATGATATTCTTTTGTGCTCAGAAAATTTGGTTTCTAATATGAGGCACTCATCTTAGCTACTTATAACTGATTTTAAGAAGCCAATAATTTTGAAACGAAATGCCATTCTTAGGGCCAGGGAAATGGCTGTGTATATTAGGAATAAATACCCTGCTCCTCATAAGTCCTGCTATGAATGTGGATGACATGAGATTTAGTAATACAAGTATGTGATAGGCAAAACAATTTCTTTTTGTGTTCGATAAACCGGAACCCAGACATAGATGACTCTATCTTTTACTGTCTTCTTAGCATTATGGCTAAGATACAAGAAGATGATAGAAAGTCCTCTCTTATTTTTAATGTTGATTTCAATGCTCACCATTAGGAGTGGTTGATTTATGTTTATCCTACCGATCGCAATGGCTTAAGAGCTTTGGGCTTTGCCTCTGAATCAGGCTGTGAGCAAATCATAAGTGAAGCTACTCTTAGGTTTGATAACTGCTTGAGCCTCGAACAAACCGACTCACATGGTGTTATAACAGGTAAGGATGGTTCTCCAGTTGTGACATCTGATCATACCTTGATTTCATTAGTAGTGAAGACTGAGCAGCCTGTCCCTGATGTATCAAAATCTCATGCAGACTGGAATTGAATTTCGAGTGATCTTTTGGGTCTGAATTGGTCATAATTGTATAATAGTGTTCCTCTTGTTGTTCCTGTAAATGAAAATCTAGTCAACATGATTGATACATGTATCCCTTCTCGTCTGCTAAGGTACCGAGTAAAAGACATGCCCTGGTTCAATGATGATTGCAGACATGCTTATTTGGGAAAGCAGGAGGCCTATCACCGTTGGAAGGGTAACAGGTCAGATTTGACTTGGACTAACTATACTCAGCGTAGAGCTTTTGCTCAGAGAGTTTATGTTGCGCCTGACAAGGAATACAACTTAACCATAAAATAAACCTTTTCTGGTACAATTCACAAGTTGTGGGTCACTCTTCAATCTTGACTTTTTTTTGTGTAGACCAGCGTTTCCCAAACTTTCTAGCACATGAACCCTTCCAGCAGTGCCAGACCTGTCATGACCCGCACGTTTATATGAGTAAAATAGCATGAATTTCAAATGGCACAGATATCCTTTCAAATTTTAAATATTAATCACAGCAGAGACCAAAATGAAGTCTCCATTGATCAATGAATGATTTATTAATATTTTAATGTAAAGAATGTACCAGCTTAATTTGCTAAAAGCAAATCAATATCATGAGGGTCTGTATGGCTCAAGGAACATCACATGTCTGCTTTTACATTCAACTTGTTTCCAGCTTTTGATCACCAGGAGAGTTGAGAAACCACTTTCACAGAGGTAAGAGCATGGGATAGAAATAAGTACTTTCAGTGCAAATTTTCTGGTATTGAGGAAAGTGGAAAGTATTTCAACCCAGTGGTTAGAGCTGTTGAACTGTTATTGTTCCTGCAACTCCTCTTTCACTGCAGTCTTGTTGATGAGCTCAAAGAATTCCCTTGTTTATCATCGGGGAGATCATCCACAGTGCATTAGAAAGGATTACGGGCAAGTGTCAGCTGTACATTTTCATTTCTATCAGTTTCATGAAAATAGCCTTTGAACCCCTTTTGGAGGATTATCAAGTGTTCTTTGAGCTTTAGTTGCAGCTCCTTGGCAAGTGGTTCTTCTCTTCTCTAGTTTAGAAGTTTAAAGGGAACTACATTCTCTCTTTCGACTTTCCTCTTCCAGAGAGCTAACTTGTCAAGGAAAGCCTTGATGGCATCAGTATGCATTAGATTGATGGTATATTGACCCTGTAGCTCCAAGCTGAGTTCATTCAAAGCTTGAAAAACATCTGCCAAGTAGGCAAGACTACATTCAAATGGCCCTTGAATGTCATTTCACAACTGTTTTCTTTATTTGGCTGTCAGAAATATATGCAATTCTTCAAAGAGTTCAAATAAACGAGCAAGAATATTAACCTTTAACAACCAACAGACATAAGTGTAGAAGAGGAGGTCTTAGTGAGCAGAATCCATATCTTGGCACAACCTGCAAATCAGCCTGGTGTTAAGTGCCCCTCTTTTGACTATGATTGATGATGCAAATCCCTGTTTCCAAGGTACTTTAAGAGGATCAGGAAGCGTCTTGGAAGCAAGAGCCTCACGGTAATTCAGGCAGTGTGTTGTAATGAGGTCTGGGTTTTTCGTTTTGACCAGAGTCATATATCCTGATTTGGAGACGAGTTTGTTGGGAGCTCCATCCGCACGAACACCAACCAATTTTGCCCACGAGTTTTTCTTCTTTGAAGAAGTTAGACAATATCTTCATGATATCTCCAGCCTTTTTTGTTGTTATTTGTGGGCTTCAGAAGAGGAACTCCTAAGCCACATGATTTTCAGAGGTAAACTGAGTATAAACAAAAGCTGAGGAAGATGTGCACATCTGCAGTCTCATGAAGTTTGATGGCAAAGAAGGGAGAAAATTGTATTTACTCTATCAACTGAAATTTGATGTGCTAGGACATGTCATTGATGCACTGCTAAACTGTGTTGTCCGAAAGACTTATCTGATTAATCTTGTTGACACAGTTCTGATCAAAGAGAAGACCAGCAGCCTCTACCATGTAAAGTTTAACAAGCTTCTCTCCAATTAAATGTGGATGCTTCTGCCTTTCAATAAGAAGGAAAATCTTTTACAATGCCTTGACGATGTTGCTAGGTTGAAAGAGAACTGTTCCATGATCCAGTATCGACTGTTTGAACGGCTGTTCCTTGATTATGAAGTATGCCAAATCCTTGTTGGCCTCCTCAGGATGAACCTTGGAGAGGTGTTCTCTCAGCTTGAGGTAAAGTCAGGGAATATGCGAGACACTGGTTGTGAAAACAGACACGAATTAGTCCCCTACATTAAATTTGACGTGATGCCTTCACATTTTTTTAACCATGTGCTAACGCAAACACTGTGCAGCTCAACATTTTATTTTCCAATTTGTTTACGTTATCATCAGGCATTAAAAAATATAATTGTATAGGAAAAGAGTGAAATACGCCAAAATTATGCCTGACACGGCTTGCCATATTGTTCAGAATTTTATATGCAAAACTGCCAAAAAATAAAATATATAAATTGGCATGATCATTATAGATCAGGCAGCCATGATACCTACAATGCACTACCAGTCGGCACTTACACTCGAAACGGCTCCGAGACTTACTGAAAAGTTTAGCTCCATTCCGTCAAACGGAATGCAGTGCATACAGTTGATAGACCCTCCATGACCGCAAGAAAAGGGCCCATGACCCCTTTGAGGGTCTTGACCCCTAGTTTGGGAACCCCTGGATTAAAGATATGATGACTCAGCTGTTATTACTTGTAAGGACAATGTATGTGATGTTTTACGATCTTATTCTCGCCACAACTTATGTATTGTTGCAGGACGTAAAAAAATACAATTTTTCTAGTTTTCTTGTTTATTTGTAGTGTTCTCTAATAAAATCTTGATGATGCTCGATTCTGACGTCTTGTTGGCATAAACAACATAAAAGTATAAGCAATTGAACTATATAAAAAGGAACCAGTATAAACGTATAAAAGGATCTAATTTGGTTACTTTATATAAATTATTAGAGTTTCAGTCCCCTTGAGGTAGTTTATATAAAATCTATTATTGAGGTATATGTAAAAAATTACCTAAAATCACTTACATAATATGTGCAGTGCTATGGTGCTACATAAGCTTTACACAAAACTTACTATTCCTTATAAGTCACACACATAACACATAGTTCTAATAGACATGCAATTTCCATCTTAAAGCACAATACTATAGTATTCTAGGAGTTTTATTCCAGCTGTGGCCAAATTGCGGAATGATCTTTCTAATCAGGTGGTTAAACCACTGGAACTTCAGACGTTCAAATATTTTGTTACTGCTTTTCTGTTGAGCAGGATTACAAAAGCCTCATTTTATAATTTATATAAGACATCTTTTTCAACGTTGTCACGGTGCTTGAAATATTTCCCATTTCTTGTTCGTTATATATATTGTGTAGTCTTTTTGCTATTTCTTTATTTCCATTTTTCACAGGAGACTTTTGACTTGTTGTATTCTATTTTTTCAACCGGGATTGTCACTTGTTTAATAACAACAACAACAACAACAATAACAGCAATAATAATAATAATAATAGTAATAATAATAATAATAATAATAATAATAATAATAATAATAATAATAATAATAATAATGATAATGATAATAATAATAATAAAATTAAAGAAAATAATTCATATTTTTGTACCTATGCGTTATTTTTTTTTTTAGAAAATCTAAAATTTATGGCTTCTTACTCGGGTTGGTTGCCGATTTAATATCTGTTTGAAATGAATGGATAAGAATGGTTCAAAGCTTCAAATAATCTCAATAATTTCATGTATTACAGATATGTGTAATTGAAGATATTATAATTTAATAACGTCTCAAAATTGCTACATCTTTTTCTCAAAGAAATAAAAGCCGATTTTTCAGTGAAATATAATCATATCTTACGACTTTCACAGTGCAAATCACAATGCCAATTTCTAGGAGAACTTTTATGTTCTTAAAATTTGTCCTTTTAGAGACAATATAAAGTTCTTAGGCCCTTTGATTTTTTAAAATTTTTATTTTACTTCTAACAGCTAAATGTCATTTCAATAACACATATAAATCATTGTTTATCTAATTCTCATATATATGGGCAAATCATCTAAAATGACAACTCTCACCGCACCAAGTGTGGACTATGATGAAAATAGTAGTTCTTTCTCCCTGTTTAATTAATCGAGCCATCCACATTGTACATGTAAGTCCGTATGCAGGGCATTTAGGGATTGATAAAACATTAAGAAGAGCACGTGAATCCTTCTTTTGGTTAGGAATAAAAAACTATAGAGAATTATATAAAAGGTTGTCATGCTTGTAACTGTTTCAAAGAACATAAAAATACTGTACCGGAAGCCAGGAAGTGTCCTGTGATTTCTATTAAATTTTATGGATGTAGTAGGACCATTTCCTACTGGTTTAACACAATATAAGTATATTTGTGTATTTGTGGATGCATTTACACGGTACATTCATAGTTACGCAATGTTGGATAAATTGGCAAATTCATTAGCCCAGGCGCTGTGCTCTTTCATTACAAGGTTTGGTTGCCCGAAAATTTTAAGTGATAATGGTCTCGAGTTTATAAATAAGGTGGTGAAATCAGTCATGGACTTGATGAAAGCTGAACACTTTTCAGTGACCGCATATAGGCCTTCAGCAAATGACTTCGTGGAATCACATAATAGGGAAGTAGTGCGAATTTTACAGTACTTAGTGGCTGATGACCCCCTCCATTGGCACGCCATGCTTCCTACAGCTGAGCTAGCCGTGAACATTGCATATAATGCTTCGCTTGGGGACTCACTTTTCTTTTTAGTGTATGGACAGGATCCTGTGTTACCATATACAGTACTCATTAATTCGCAACAATTGCCAAATTATTCAACTAAGCAATACCGTGTATATTTATTGAATCTATTTAGGAGAGATGAACACCACTGAAAGGTTTTGAAAAGAGCTAATAAAAATCTCAGCTCAAAGTATGATGGTCGGTTCAAAACCGCACCGGTAAAAGTATTTGTGGGCGATTGTGTGTATTTGAAACGATTACAACCTAGGAAACAAACTAGAGCCAGCGCATTTGGGTCCGCACCGAGTAAAGATGGTTAAATCTAACACAGTTGTGATACAAAGCATTGTTAATAGTGCAGTGTCTGAACATCATCAGGAACACATACATGTGGTGCCTGAAGAGGCAGTTTTCAAAAGTGTTCCTCCTTACCACCTTGCGTTAGTTGTCATAAAAATATATAGTATGCTCATTCTAAAGATACTAGAGAGAAAGATTGATGAAAAGCTTGAGATATGAACAAGCAGGATTTAGAAAAGGTATCTTTGCATCAATCTTTCTCCTAGTCTCCTTAGAATAAGCATACTACGTATATTCATGACAACTGACGTATGTTTGATGCCTCTGTGATATTGCAATCAGTTAGATCTTATTTTCCATTTTCCCCAAACACTCTTAGCTCATATTCATCAGGTTTTGCTTCATCATGCAAAATTCTATAAAATAACCTTTCAAGTATTTTTGGAGTTACTTCATTTTCAGCTATTTTCATTTAAGCAGTTATTGTGTCGTATCCTGGTCTCTGCATCCCTTGAGTTTTTAAGGATAGCTTCGATTCAAACACACTAAATTTATTCATAGGCACTTCAAGGTCTTTTTCAGCTTCAGATATATCAATCAAATTATTCCCTTCATGTCTCCTATGCATGACCTGACTAAAGTGTTCATACAACATTGCCATTCTTCTTCTTATGGTGAAATTCTCACAACTTCCATGTTATTGAATTCTACCAAACCATTAGCTGACGGTCTTTATGTGGTCACTGAAAAGTATTAGATTTTCATCATGTCTATGATTTCATCACTTAGTTATAAATTTTAGATCATTAACACTTATTATTTTCGGACAACCAAACTTAGTGATGAAAGGGCATAACACCTGGGCTGATGACTGCTGATTTATCCACCATAGCATAAGTATGAGTGTACCGAATAAGAGTATCCACAAATTCACATTTATACTTGTTGTATCATACCAGTAGGAAATGGTCCTAACACATTCATGTGCATCCTATAAAATATATCAAGAAACATAGTCATTTCCTGACTTCGGGTAGAGTGTTTTTATTTTTTATATACATTTCTATAGATTTTCTTATTCTTAGCTAAAGAACGGATTCACGTGCCCCAGTTACCACTTAATATTCTATCAATCCCCAAATGCCCTGCAGACGGATTTTCGTGTAAAATGCGGATGGCTTGATTAATTAATGCAGCAAGAACCAGCAATGCACAAAATTCCCCTCCCCTTATCTCATAAGTACTATATAAGATATCAATCTCTAAAAAAGTTATTACGACGTACATTAGGATTTTCCTTAACTCACTTTTTGTAGTCTTTTATCTATTCCTCTGATTTTCTGTCACTCTCGAACTTTATTTTTATGGCCTAACCGGTAAATAACACACACCTGCTTCATCAGAGCACTCATTCTGGACACCCCTGATCATGTCATGTTACCCACATACATTGACTTTGACACTCTCTCTCTCTCTCTCTCTCTCTCTCTCTCTCTCTCTCTCTCTCTCTCTCTCTCCATTTTCTGACTGTTCGTCATGAAAACTTTCCCGTTTTCTATCTGTAACTATTTTGTGACTGACTAATTCCACATTTTGGGACTGTTCTTCCTTCCTCTTTGGTGACCTAGTAGTTACTCCTACTACTACACCTTTGGAGAGGGCATCAGATCTTTTGTTACCATTACCTTCTTTGTGGCAAAACCTTTATGTTAAACTCTAACAATCTTTTCATTCAATTAGCTTGTTTAGATGTTAAATCTCCTTTATATAATAAATCACGTGAGAAATGAGCAGTTTGCAACTCAATGGGTTGACCTAATATAGAGGACATCTCCAGAACCAAAAGAATGGCCTATGCCTCTTGATCAAAGATACTATAATTTTTTTCTGGAGCTTTCAGCAATCTAGAAGCAAAACAAACAGGGTGCTCCCTACCTTCATCATTTTGGGGAGAAGTCACGCCACCGATAACTATGCTACTTACACCTATTGTCATAAAGAAACAGACTATCTTATCTAGGATATGTGAGAAACTCATAACTGATGAAGGCAGCTTTTCAATTAGTTAAAGGCCCATTCTTCTTCCACTTCTCAATCTATTACTTTTTGATTCTTTAAAGCTTCTAAGATCTCACTCTGCCATGGCATCCAGCTACTTCCTTAGAAGTACACAGCCTGGGGAACTCTTTACTAGCTTCCACTTTATAAGGGCAGGTTCGAATACCTTTTAAGTTTATTACATGATCTAGAAATTCGACCTGCTTACAAAAAACTTGCATCTAGATAAATTTAGTTTAATGTCAGTGTGGCACAATGCTCCTTCTGTTGTTTTCCCTGTATATACTTGTATGATATTGTCGAGATGAACAAGAAGATTATGTTCTATTTTGGAGAGATTAGAATGCCATTATTACTCTTGAAAAATTACTTGGTGCATATTTAAGCCCAATTGGAAAAATAATAAACTGATATAGATGGGCGTTGGCTACAAATGCCGTTTTGCACTTGCTAGCTTCCAAAATGGGTATTTAATATTATCCAGATCTGTAATTGATAGCTGTAAAATATTTCCTATCCCGTACCTAATTCTTTCATCAAAGGCAATTGAAACACATTGTCCTTTATGACTGCATTCAATTTCCTATAATCAATATCATAATCCTACTGAGCCATCCTTTTTCCTTACTGCTACAATTAGAGTAGTCCAGAGGGTTTTACTCTCCTTGATAATCCACCGTTCCCCTAATATACTTATTTCTTTTTTCACTCCTTCTTGGGAATGAATGAATACCCTTTAAGGCCTTGACCTGAACGACGTCATCGGGCTGGTTTCAATGTTACAAGAAAATCGATGAATCTTCCTGAGTTGTTTGTCTCCAATTGCAGTTACATTGGATTAGCTTTTACAGTGTTACTAACTACAAGAGGATATTCTGGCAGACATTGTTCTTGGACCTGTATAATCAAGTTTTGAGTGAGTCCATCTTTGCGAGCTGGAGTCATGACTCCTAAAATTCATCAGTAAGTTTGCAAACCTTTAGTTCAGATACTGAATCATTTGCTGAAATCCCATTTTCTTTGCTAAATTATTTATTCTAATGTCTTCTGTTCCATATCATTTCTGACAAACCTTGTAAAACTAATTATGCTAATTTTTCATGTGTTCTAACAACGACCATGGTTTCCTCCGGGAGAGGCCAAGACACATGGCCACAATTATAAAGATTAGTACCTGGAGAGCCACTATTTTCCTTTTATCAAGAGCTGTCGTTACCTCCCTCACTTGACTCTCCCCTCTCCCATAGGAACTTGCCCTTTCATAATCTCCTATCGGTAAATAGCCACTTGTTGGACATCATGAAGTCTAAACTAAGTATTCATTCAATATGCAATACATCTAAGGTAGGGAAGAAGGAAGAGTCATGTCCAAAAATCTAAGATCCCACATAAAAGTTGGCAAGTTGAGGATGATTGGTGCTGATGACTGTATCAGGCTCAAGGAACTTTCATGTTCAAAAAGTGAAACATTGGAACCTGTATCAATCAATGTTCTGATTGACTTATCTGACATATCTATTCTGATCGCCAAGAATGCGAGCCACCATGCTGGATCATAAGATAGGCAGCATAGGCTCACGACTCCACTTGCAACACTGTCACATCCCGCTTTCAGGGGACTGGAGTTGGGGGCACTGAGGGAGGTGCCTCTACCCGTAGGCAAGTTGGCTCCCATTCCATCATACTTGGGCTGCTCTTTTTCACTGCTTCACTGACTGCTGCCGCTGCCATGCAGGAAGCATCGGTCTCCCTCCTCTTACCTACTGCTACATCTGTCACCACTTCCTTGGATACTGGACATTGGGTTGTATAGCACAATCCACCTGCTCATGGAGCTCTTTTGCTGGGAAATATCGAGATAGATGACCGTAAGCTTGACAGGCATAATAACAAGAATATCCCTGGGTGGGACACTCAACTCATTGGTGCCCATCTCCCCCACCTTGCAAACACATGGGAATTCTCCTTCCCTGCTGACTCTGCTCTCCTCTTCCTGGTATTTGGTTTTGGTGGCCACGACTTCTTTCATATGTTGATCTTATTGTTGCCACCTGACCGAAATCATGGTGCTAGGCATGCCTACATTTTCTTTAGGCATACTATCCATAATGTTTTGTATCACAATCGTTCCATCTACTAAAGAGTGATTATCATCAAACAGTTAACCACACAGAAACGGGTTAACAAAACTACAAATATACTTGTGGGCCATCACTTTTTTTTCATTTTTTCCTGGTAGGCTGACACTCCATAATGCAAAACTATCACAATCCATTGAAACAGACTCACCCATTCGAATTTTCTGACATCGGGCAAGGAATGATCCTCAACTAGACGTTGCTTTACTTCACTATAAATTCCCAAACAATCTGGTGGTCAACAGGTTACCTCCATTGACGGAGTATCT
>NC_090737.1:67117909-67120409 GCF_036898095.1 Palaemon carinicauda
GGGAGAAGACGGCTTAACAAATTATCAAATAATAAAGGTAAGAGATTTCATAGTAGTAATGCTCGCTGAACTGTACACAAAACGTTTTCAAGAATGCTCTATATCAATAAATTGGAAAATCTTTATCAATATACTAATTCGCGAAAAGAGAAACACGAAACCCCTCTAAATTACCTCCCAATATGTTTACTCTCAGTGATATATAAAATAATCACTAAAACCATATCAGGGAAAATAGAAAGACAGCTAGACTTTAATCGAACAAGAGAGCAGGCAATATTTAGGAGAGGGTATTCAAAAAAAAAAAAAAAAAAAACCATATCCATTGAAATAACTATGTAATAAATCATGGAAGGAACTGCAAAACATGATAAAAGATTTTAATGGAGAAAGCAGAGAATCAGGTCTGAAAATGAATATGAATAAAGCTAAGATTATGATCAATGAAAATGCAGACAACAAATAATTGCTACGGGTAAACCTATTGAGATTGATAACGAATTTAATGTACTTGGGACAGACAGTAAGTATTCCTTGAAGACAGAAGACTAATATTAAAAGAATGATAAGCATAGTAAGGAAAGCCTTGGTGAACAAAAGGATGATCTGAAAAGGAAAATGCCCTTTCTCTAAAATGAAAAGCATTTAATCATAGGGTCATATCAGTAATAATTTATGCATCAGAAACCTGAAGACTAACGTGGAGCCTCAGACTATAAGCTAAATACTTCTCAAAGAGCTATTGACAAAATAATGATGGGAATGATATCAACAGAATAAAAAAAGAAACAGGGATACAAGAGCAAATAAAAGTAGATAAAGAAAAAGGACATGAGTAGGACATATAATGATCAGGACAGATAATGGATGGATATCAAAAGTGACAAAATGGATTCCTAGGTACTGGAAACGCAGCAGGGGAATGAAGAGAAGACGATGAATTCACAAGCTGAAAAAAAAAATTGCAAATAGAGACTGCCATTAGCAGCCACGAGTGGAAGGACAAACCTAAGACAGTAAACTAGTTATGGCTGATGATGATGATGATAAATATGTATATATATATATATATACATATATATATATATATATATATATATATATATATATATATATGTATATATATATATATATATATATATATATATATATATACATATATATACATATATATATATATATAGATAGATATATATATATACACACACATATATATATATATATATATATATATATATATATATATATATATACATATATATATATATATATATATATATATATATATATATATATATATACATATATATATGTATATATATATATATATATATATATACATATATATATATGTATATATATATATGTATATATATATATATATATATATGCGTGTGTGTATGCATATATTTATATATACGATCTCTTTCTCTCTCTCTCTCTCTCTCTCATGTCTCGCCAGGTAAATCATGAACTGCTGGGTAGCAGATAGGTTCCCAACTTTTTATGGTTTCTTGTGGCATGGTTGGTTTCGACCTGGCCTTTCATTAGAAGGGGCCAGCGTTCGATCCCAAGTATGAGGTAGAAATTTCTCTATTTGGACACGATGTTGTGTTGATATATATATATATATATATATATATATATATATATATACATATATATATATATATATGTCTGTGTGTGTGTGTGTGTGTGCGTATGCATATATTTGTATATACGATCTCTCTCTCGCTCTCTCTCTCTCTCTCTCTCTCTCTCTCTCTCTCTCTCTCTCTCCCTGTATATATATATATATATATATATATATATATATATATATATATATAATCCTATTTTTCCTTACTTTTCCCCTTGTAGTAAACTTTAATGCGGAATTCACGACTAGTTTTAATCCTCCTTCCTCTTTAGCATTCGTCTTCATCAACTCTTTCTCCTCCAGCACATAACTCTTCTTCTTTTTTTCTATTTTTTAGTCTTCTTTTTCTCACCGCCCGTCTTATAACTCTGATTCTAATCTTTTTTTATGGAACCTTCCTATTGTTCTCTATCTTATTATCTCTGGATTTTTTACACGCACAAGATGAAAATGAAATTTGCCCCTTACTTATTTTAGATATTTTGCACTCAACTCTTCTAGTATCTTTCACCTTACCGGTATTATATGCACAGGAAGTATGTGAACCCACACGTGCATATATATATATATATATATATATATATATATATATATATATATGTATAGATATATACATATATATATATATATATGTGTAGATATATATATATATATATATATACATATATATATATATATATATATATATATTTATCTATTTATATATATATATATATGTATACATATATGTATATATACATATATATATATATATATATATATATATATATTTATCTATATATATATATATATATATATATATATATATGTATATATATATGTATATGTATATATATATATATATATATATATATATATATA